>NW_023246364.1:0-2158 GCF_002007445.2 Ailuropoda melanoleuca | reverse complement strand
AGTTGAATTTGTGACTTAACTTTAATGCTTGACACAGTACTTGTTTCAGAACTAAATTTGTGTTACTTTATTTCTGTGATTTTTATGTAGCAATTTTTTCACTGCTCTAATTAATGGGGGTAGCGAACCCACTTCTTATTTTTCCTTTTTTGATGGATCCTGTCTTCAAATAATGACAAAGCCCAATAATGAAATTGATGAGCAAGGAACTGCTCTGTGTAAAGCAGGAATAGAGTCCCAGAACTTCATTGTACCTGCCTCTGTACCTTCTCTCATCCTTCCTCTGGCAGCTATGACAGAGACAAAGATTTCTGAGAACCCAGTTTTCAAAACTAACAACCCCTTTATAGTCCATTGAATCTTCCATATGTTCTAAATTTGCTCCTGGTTCCAACGAGACCATCAGACACCTCAGTGCTTTGACCATTATTTGGTCGCTTGCTAGAATTGCTTCACTGAGCTGCACCTTAGAATATGCGTGCAGCGTTTGCTGTCAGCGTGCTGCTGAAGAACATTTCAAGTTCATTAAGGAGAATCACTTTGAGGCTCCATAGGAGCAGTTTTTTCTCAAACCTTTATTCCAGTGGGGAAAACAGGCTTTATTTTATCCTTTGGTCTTTTATATTAAAGACACTGAATCTTGTATTTGATTTCACTCTTCGCTTTGATCGCTGGTTAGAGATGAATTTGTGACCCAACTCTCCCGATTACACACAATACTTCTTCGCATAGTAAATTCACGGTGACTTTGTTTTACTACTGATTTTTTACGTTGCCTTGATTTCCTTACTTCATCTCTTTCACTTTCTCTGGATTATGCAAGTTGCTTTGTAAACCACATAGGTGATAATTTATTGGGTTGAGTTTCCGGTAGTGAAATTGCCATGTGAATACATATAAATGTTCTTGTAACTTTCGATATCTTACTGTAGCTTTTGATTTGACTTGGTACAAGAAAGAGCCTTTACCTTGCCTCAAAGCTACTTCTCTTAGAAATGAGTAATGTGTACATGTGATACTTATAAAAGAGGATAAACATACACTATGTCTAATAGCTCTTAATAAATACCGATGCATTGGTAAATATTAGACACGATTAGAGTATTTTCCAGCCAACCACATTACTGGTGTCTTTAGTTTCTACCTACTAGAAGAAATTGAAGGTTAATTTGTAGGAAGTGTTTCCATAGTAGAAAACTTACTCTTCTTTACTAACTGTGTCACCAAGATCTTAGAGCCTCTGGGCAAATAATAGCTTCCTGTCGTGCACACTTTAGCCAATTAGATTTCTTCACACCAGTCTTTCTGGGCCTCTGCTGTAATTGTCCTTGCAAAATGGTCGAGACCTATGGTTGAAAAAAAAAAAAATTAATGTCCATTAACCAAAAGACAACAGGTTCTCAAACACCTATGCTTTGCAGGGTTTTGTTTGCCCATAGTGAATGAAATTACCGCACTGTTTATTTTCAGCCAAGAATTAGTTTTTAATTGTAAAAGGTTGGAATTACTGCCAGGGTTGTTATTGATTGAGTTGACTCCATCATTCGGCTCGGGGATAATGCGGTATTTACCGTGGAGTACATGTTGTTTACTGCGAGGATTACTTTCACACTCACGTAGTCCTAAATGGTAAATTAACTCAGGTAGAGGCTGGTAACGTGTGCCGCTGAACCGACTACCCACAACCTGCAAGAGCAGGCTTAATTCTTTCAGTAACAGATTGAGCAATAAAGATGTGTCGACTTCTGAAAATACGCACTCCCCTGGATGTGAAATACATTCTATCGTTGTTTTCTTTTGTAAGAAAGAGTAAAGAAAGGCAAAGAGTCCACTTGTTATTCATCCTAGCTTTTGAAAATGAATAGAAAATGAATGTGTCTGTGGCTCACTATACTTTAGTTTTTAATTGCCTGTTTGACAGGAAACCTATTTCCATAATGCCGTGTCTATATTTCATGTTTTATTTGATGTGCTCCTAACTCCAGATAACAGGATTTAGCTGTTTTTGTTTATATAGCTTATTTTGTGTCACAGCTTTGTTTGCTTCTTAATAAAAAAATCACCATTTATGTTTAGGACCCTTAGAGCCTTCCGAAAGGTGCACATCCTTTGCACTTTGTTCTCCTTTTTTTTTTTTTAATTTTTTTTTTTTTTTTTT
>NW_023246362.1:0-2158 GCF_002007445.2 Ailuropoda melanoleuca | reverse complement strand
GAACAGACTTCACACTGACTCTGACATGGGAGTTGATCTCAGGACCCTGAGATCATGACCTGAGCCAAAACCAAGAGTCAGACACTTAACTCACTGAGCCACGCAGGCACCCCTAGAGTTATCACATTATTAAATTCAAATTTCCAGCGTTCAACAAAGACAAGGCATATGCAGAGACAGGAAAGTATGGCCTATTCAAAGGAAATAAATAAATCAACAGAAACCTTCTCTGAAACAAAGACCTAAGGGCAGGTACACTAGATAAAAACGTTATAAGAACGGTCTTAAAAATGCCCAAAGAATTAAAGAGAGATGGAGATAGTCAAGAACACAATGTGTGAACAAATAAAAATACCAGTAAAGAAGAAAACCTTAAAAGATACCAAAAGAAATTCTTAAAGCTGGTAAGTATAATAACTGAAATTTAAAAATTCATTAAAGGGATTCAAAGACAGACTGGATCAGGCTGGAGAAAGAATCAATAAACCTGAAGATGGGACAATGGAAATTATTGAGTCTGAGGAACAGGAGAGGGAAAAAAAAAAAAAAAAGACCAAAGAAAAGTAAACAGACCTTAGTGAAAACATTAAGTAGACCAACATATGCACTGGCGGAGTCCCAGAAAGAGAAGAGAGAGGGAGGGGCAGAGACAATTTTGGAATGGCTGAAAACTTCCTAAATTTGATGAAAGACAAGAATATAAACATCCAAGAAGCTCAATGAACTCCAAGAAAGATGAACTTAGAGATTTCCAGTGAGACACATAATACCCAAACTTACAAAAGCCAAAGAGAGAATGCTGGGAGAAGTGAATCGTCACAAGCAATCTTCTCTATAAGGTTATTTGCAGGTTTCTTATCAGAAACTTTGGGACAGCAAACCGTGGGCTGATGTATTCAAAGGGCTAAAAGAAAAAAAAACTATCAACCAAGAATCCCATACCTGACAAAGCTGTCCTTCAAGAATGAAGGAGAAACTAAGACATTGCCAAATAAACAAAAGCTGAGGGATGAAATGACCACCAGACTTCCTCTGCATGATATGCTCAAGGGAGTCTGCAGGTGAAGCTGTACAGAGAAACAAAAATCTTAATAAAG
This sequence comes from Ailuropoda melanoleuca, assembly GCF_002007445.2. Classification (NCBI taxonomy): domain Eukaryota; kingdom Metazoa; phylum Chordata; class Mammalia; order Carnivora; family Ursidae; genus Ailuropoda; species Ailuropoda melanoleuca. The sequence goes on along the minus strand of NW_023246362.1, from coordinate 1,061 downwards.
GTAAACACACGGGCAAATAGAAAAGCAAGTGTACCTGAAGCCATGGCTCATAAATGCATTTTTTGTTTTCTACATGATTTAAGAGACTAATACTGTTAAATTAAAAAAACAGTTATTAGTGTAAAAGCTAGCATTACTATAACTCTGGTTTGTGACTACAAATCTTGTTTTTTACATAATTTAAGAGAACACTACATTTAAAATGTTATTAGTTTATGTTTTGGGGTACACAACGTATGAAGATGTAATTTTGTGACCTCAACACCTGAAAGGATTGAAGCTGCAAAGAAGCAGAGTTTTTGTATGTCATTGAAATTAAGTTGGTATAAATTGAAATTAAAGTGTTATAATGTTAATATGTTACATATGATCCCTATGGTGACTATAAGGAAAATCGCTATTAAATATATAGAAAAAGAAATGAGAAAGGAATTTAAACTTTTCACTATAAAAAATTAACTGAACCAGAAAAAGACAGTAATGCAGGAAATGAGAGACAGAAAACTAAAAGACATCTGGAAACAAAATAGTGAAATGATAGAAGGTGTCTATTATCAGAATTACTTTTAAATGTAAATGGATTAAACTCTCCAATCAAAAAACAGAGACTGGCAGAATGGATACAAACTTATGATTCAGCTATGTTATGTACAAGAGATTTACATTAGACACAAATAGACAAAATGAAAGGGCAGAAGAGATATTCCATGCAAATAGTAACCAGAGGAGAGAAGTGACTATCCTAATATCAGACAAAATAGACTTTATGGATTAAAAAAAAACAGAAGGAAGGAAATAGTGGACTTTACACTATAAAGGAACTCATCTAACAGACATACACAGAACATACCACCCAACAACAGAGTACACATTCTTTCAAGTGTACATGGGACATCTTCCAGGATAGACCACTTTAGGCCACAAATTAAGTCTCAATAGATTTATTTTTTTATTTATTTTTTTAAAAAAATTTTAAGGCTTTATTTTTTACTTTTTTTTTTTTTTTAAAGATTTTATTTATTTATTTGACAGAGAGAGACAGCCAGCAAGAGAGGGAACAC
>NW_023246361.1:0-2158 GCF_002007445.2 Ailuropoda melanoleuca | reverse complement strand
TTGATAGAGAGACAGCCAGCGAGAGAGGGAACACAAGCAGGGGGAGTGGGAGAGGAAGAAGCAGGCTTCCAACAGAGCAGGGAGCCCGATGCGGGGCTCGGTCCCAGGACCCTGGGATCACGACCTGAGCTGAAGGCAGACACTTAACGACTGAGCTACCCAGGCGCCCCAAAATAAATACACTTTCATAAAAAGGTTTCATAAGTATTATTTCTAGACAAATGAAATATATCAAAGTATAGTTTTAAAGCATGCAATATGTGTATCAGTTATCTATTATTGTGTAAAACATTAGCACAAACATACAGCTTAAAACAATACACATTTATTATCTTACTCTTTCTGTGGGTCAGGAGCTGGGCATGGCACGGCTGGCTCTTCAGTAAGGATATAGTCCAAATGCTAGCCTTGCAGCCTTCAGACTGAGGGCTACAGTTGCTTGCTGGCTATCATCTGGAGGCTTTTCTCAGTCTTTTGACATGTGGAGCTTTCCCTAAGATACCTCAAAACATGTCAGCAAACTTCTTCAAAAACAGGAAGGGAGAGACTGTCCACCACAAATCCATTTCCTTTTTATATTATCTTAAACATGAAGAACATATTGTTTATATGGAATTTGTGCCTCCAGCATGTGACAGAACTCCCAGGAATTACCTAAACCACTAGATCCGTTAGGAGATACTCAGTAGTTTCTGAGCCCGTCTACTTAGAATCTACAGTGCAACTACTGAACTGTTGGACACTACATCAAAAACTAATATGTTGGCTAATTGAACATAATAATAATAATAACAAAAGAATCAATAGTGATGATTCCGAAAGAAGTGTGGAGGGGCTCCTGGATGGCTGGTTAAGTGTGTGCCTTCAGCTCAGATCGTGATCCCAGGGTCCTGGGATGGAGCCCTACATTGGGCTCCCTGCTCAGCAGGGAGTCTGCTTGTTTTCCTCTCCCCCTGCATCCCCCCCCCCGGACATGTGTGCACACACGCACATGCTCTCTCTCTCTCAAATAAATAAATAAATCTTCTTTAAAAAATGAAAGAAGTGTGGAGATATGAGGTATGTTGCTGGAAGTCATAGCGGGGGATAATTATTGTTATTGCTATTATCTACAGTTTAAAAACACTGAATCTTTCTATGATATGGTGGTAAACTGCTGCTTTTCTAGTCTAAAGACATTTCTAAACATGTTTCTTATTACTTCCCTCTAGATTACCTAGGCAGCCATATAGACTCACTTTCCTAGTTGCCTTTGCGTCTAGCAGTGGCCAAATTACTGTTTTAGCACACAATAAAAAGCAGGTAAGTTTTGGGATGGGGATGCTTTGGGAAAGCTTCTACTTTTCTGGTTAAAAGAAAGCTGTGCCTGGTATACCCCTTCTCTCTTTTCCAGCTTACAGGTGAAAACCATCTTGCAGCATTACTGAATATTTAAGATAATAAGGGAAACATCAGTGATGCTGCTTAGGACCCAAAAGAGCAGCAATCACGTTATCCGTGGTGCTGGACTTTCTTCTGTTTCCGGTGGTAGAAGAGATCTTAGTAGAGGAATTTATAACGCAGCTCCTAAATAACACTACAACAAGACAGCATCGAAACAATCATGGGCTAAAATAATTCATAAATACTTTAAGTTGTTAAAGAGCTCTATTATAGATTTTCCCAGTAGGTGTCTTCTTAAACATTAATGTGTATTCTCGTTGCCCGGGGACCTTAACAAAATGCAAGTTCTGTTTCTGCAGGCATGGCATGAGGCTGATAGTCTGCATTTCGCATGTGCTTCCAGGTGATGCCAACGCCAGGGGTCGCACAGTACACTGGAAGTTGCAGATTCAGTAACTTATTTTTCCTGCTGTCTGATTTCTGTTCATAACAGTAAAAAAGTACTATCCATCTCATGGAGGACAGATAGAGGCTTGTTCTATTTAATTTATTGCTGTATCTTCATTGTCCATAATGTTTTCTTGCAAGTAATGAATGCTGAAAAAGTACTTGTTTAAAGAATAAATGCAGATATTCAATACGAAAATGAGCTATTGCCTTACTGGGCATAAAATCCTGATGAAAATGGGTTCAAGAAATAGTGGGAACTGGGGCGCCTGGGTGGCACAGCGGTTAAGCGTCTGCCTTCGGCTCAGGGCGTGATCCCGGCGTTGTG
>NW_023246360.1:687-873 GCF_002007445.2 Ailuropoda melanoleuca | reverse complement strand
ACCCCTGCCCAGCTCATTTCGTTGGAGACCCTCGAACGAAGAACATGTTTTCGTGCTGCATCCCCAAGTCCAGATGCCGCAGGCGGAGGAGAGCGCACCCTGCAAACGCTTCCCCTCGCTGGGGAGATCGTGTCAGGGCTCCCCGACGCCTCTGGCCATTTGGCCGGAATGACCGAAAGGTGACAC
>NW_023246360.1:0-489 GCF_002007445.2 Ailuropoda melanoleuca | reverse complement strand
TCAAGCCTGGCTGGGTGGGACGGGGTGTGCGGGGGCTGCACCCTTCTGCCCAAGCTTTATCCCGAGCCCTGCAGGGAATGGGTCACTGCGTTCCAGGGGCAGGGCTCTGCACACACAGGTCTGTGTCTGATCTGGGAGCAGCAGGGGGACTGGGTAGGAGGATGATGGGAATGGCCTGGCAGGGCTGTGATGCCTCTGGGCCGGCTACCAGTCCCTGTANTCCCTGTCTTTGCAGAAGGCCGAGGGGGACACCGAGACGGAACTGGTGGACACGCCTTCCTCTCCAGGAGCAGGGACAGGGGATCACCTGGGAAGGCTTCCCACTCCACCCAGGCCACTGTCCCCAGTAGCCATTCACTCAGTGACTGCGATCCAGGAGCCGGAGGCCACGGAGTCTGACCCCGAGGTTGAGAAGGCAGGGGCTGGGTGCATGGGGTATGCGGGGATGGGTCAGTGCTGGCCCCACAGGGAAGAGCCCCCAGAGGCTGG
>NW_023246359.1:0-5608 GCF_002007445.2 Ailuropoda melanoleuca | reverse complement strand
CCATGAGCAAGGCATATCACTCCTTTTCTTTAAAACTTCTTTGATTTCTTTCATCAACATTGTATAGTTTTTAACGTATAAGTCCTTTTTTGTTAGATTTATACCTAAATATTGTACTTATATTTTGAACACTTGAAAGTTGCATTGAATATTTAACTTTAGTTTTCACATTTCATCATTAATAAATAGAAATACAATTAATTTTTATGTTTTGACCTTGTATCTTATGACTGAACTCACTTATTCTAAGAAGTTTATTTTTCACATTTCTTGGGATTTTCTATATAAACCATATTTCATCTACAAATAGGAACAATTTTCAGTTTTATTTCTTTCTACCATTCTGTACATCTTTTATTTTATTTGTTTGTTGGTTTGTTTATTTATTTATTTATTTTATCTTATTGTGGTAGCTAGGACTTCTAGTAATAGGTTGAATAGTAGTGGGGGATGGTGGACAGCCTTGCTTTGTTCCTGATTTTTTGGATGAAAGCATTCAGTCTTTCATGATTAAGTGTGATATTAGCTGTAAGATTTTTTTGGTAAATAATCTTTATCAAGCTGAAAATTTTCTTACTGTATTTCTCATATTCTGAAAGGTTTTTTCACAAATGGATGCTAGATTTTGTTGAATGCTTTTTTCTGCATCAGTTGATGTCACGTGATCTTTTTCTTTTGTAGTATGGAGGATTACATTAATTGATTTTTTAATATTGACCAAGCCATTTTTCTATTCTATCAAATGTTATTACATGGATGGCATGGTCTCCAATTGTAATTTTAGGTTTTGTCTGTTTCTCCTTTTAGATCTATCAGTTTTTGGTTCACACTTTTTACAGTTCTGTTGTCTGATGCGTGCACATTTGCAATGCTATATTTTCGTAATGGATTACCACTTTTTTCCTTAAGTAATGTTCTTCTCTGCCTCTTTGTCCCTAGTGAATTTCTTTACTCTGAACTGTGCTTCATTGATGTGAATGGAGCCCCTTCTCTTTTCATTTGATTCTTGTTTGCATGGCATATCTTTCCCTATTTAACTTTCAACCTATCTATATTATTACATTTTAAGTGAATTTCTTAAACACAGTATGTAGCTGGGTCATTTTTTTCTTAACCCACTCTCAATCTACATTACTTAATTGATGTATTTAGACCATTTATATTTAATTTACTAATTTATAAACCAGGATAAATTCTACTATTTTATTATTTTTGGTTTTGGTTGTTCCCTTTGTTTTTTGCTTGTTTTCCTTTCTCCTGCCTTACAGAGGGTTCAAACTTTTTAGAATTGCATTTTGATTTATGATAGTATTTTTCAGCATATTTCTTTGTATATATAGACTTTTTAATGGTTGTTTTAGGTATTACACTGTATATACCAAACTTGTCATAGTCTACTAGTTTCAAAATCTTACCTCTACAAATTTAGTGTAGAAACCTTACATCACTTTAAATCTGTTTAGCTTCTCCATTTATTGTATAATTGCCTTAAGTATTTCTTCTATATACATTGATAACAGATGATATTATAAGTTTTGCTTCAACCATTAAAATAATTTAAGAAAATTCAAGATGAAAAGGAAATTTGGTTATGTTTACCCATATATTTGCTCTTTCTGTTGTTCTTGTTCTTTCCTGATGTCTTAGTTTTTCTTCATCTGACAATGTCTTGATTTTTCCTCTATTCCTGAAGTATATTTCTGCTGAGTATAGAATTATGAGTTGACAATTCTTTGCTTTTAGCACTTGAAAAATGTGGCCACTTCTTTCTGGACTTCATGGTTTATAATAAGATATCTGCTTTCATTCACACTGTTTTTCTCCTGTAGGTAAAGTGTTATTTCTCATGTGCTATTTTCAAAAGTTTTACTATGACTTGTGTTGTATGAATTTTCTGGGGTTCAGCCTGTTTTGTGGTTTTCTGAGCCTCCTGAATCTATAGATTATATCTTATGCTAAATTTGAGACACTATCAATCATTATTTCTTCAAATACTTTTTCAGTCCCACTCTTTTTATCTTTTGTTTTCAAGACTCCAATGGCATAAATATTAGATCTTCTGTTATACTCCTACAATTTCCTAAGGATCTGTTTTTGTTTTTGTTTTCGTCTATTTTCTTTCAGTTGTTCAAACTAAGTAATAACTATTCTGTCTTTGAGTTTGCTAATTCTTTACTCTGTCCTCTCCATTCTACTGTTGAACCTGTTCATTGAGTTTTTAATTATTCTATTTTTCTTTTTTTTTTATTTATTTATTCGACAGAGATAGAGACAGCTAGCGAGAGAGGGAACACAAGCAGGGGGAGTGGGAGAGGAAGAAACAGGCTCATAGCGGAAGAGCCTGATGTGGGGCTCGATCCCATAACGCCGGGATCACGCCCTGAGCCGAAGGCAGACGCTTAACGACTGCGCCACCCAGGCGCCCCTAATTATTCTATTTTTCTGTTCTAAAATGTCATTTTTGGGGGCGCCTGGGTGGTGCAGTCATTAAGCAGCTGCCTTCAGCTCAGGGTGTGATCCTGGCATTCTGGGATCGAGCCCCATGTTAGGCTTCTCCATTGGGAGCCTGCCTCTTCCTCTCCCACTCCCCCTGCTTGTGTTCCCTCTNAGAGACAGCCAGCGAGAGAGGGAACACAAGCAGGGGGAGTGGGAGAGGAAGAAGCAGGCTCATAGCAGAAGAGCCTGATGTGGGGCTCGATCCCATAACGCTGGGATCACGCCCTGAGCTGAAGGCAGAGGCTTAACCGCTGTGCCACCCAGGCGCCCCTGTTTCCAGCATGTTATTCCTTATTAGTTACAGCATTTTCATGATTGCTCCTTTAAAATTCTTTTCAGATAATTCTAACATCTGTGTCATGTTGGTGTTGACATCTGTTGATTTCTTTTTCTCATACAAGTTGAAATTTTTGTATTTCATAGTATGATAAGTGATTCTTTTTACTGTAAATTCATTACTTGGGTATTGTCTTATGAGACTGAATATTATTTAGTAGTCTTCCTCTGACACACTTTTGCTGGGGAAGGAGAGTACCACCTCTTTATTCCAGATCAGAGTGGAAGTCTCTGTTCCCACCCAGGGAAGAAGGGGGAGGGGTTCCATGTTATTAGTGGACTGGTATAGAAACTCAGGTTCCCACTAGGTCTTCACTGATACTACAATGTCTGGGAGGGGAACTGCACCTTGATACTGCTCTCTACATGGCTTCCACCAACACCATAGTGGGGGGAATGGCCTTACTTATGAGTGACAGTGAAATATTTGACTCTCCACTGGGTCTCCTCTGACACCATCATAACAGGGATGGGCAGGGGTGTGTATTTACTGCTGCGCGGGAAGAAAATCCTGCCCATTCAACTCAACCATTTTTATTTTATTTTATTTTATTTTATTTTATTTTATTTTATTTTATTATTTTATATCTATGTATTTATTTATTTGTTTATGTATGTATTTATATACATATCTATCTATTTAGTTAATGAAGTATAGTTTACACACAGTGTTACATTAGGTCTAGGTATACAACATGCTGATTCCACAGCACTATACATTATGCTGTGCTCACCACAAGTATAGCTGCTATCAGTCCACTCAACCTTTTTTAATATCACCCCTCCTCTCAAACCCCAGCACCTTTTACCTCTACCTACCTTTGCAGGAAAGGAAATTTGGTAAGTTTTGTTGCAGCCTGGGAGACTAGTCTATTCTCCTCATGGACCTTTGCTGGCGAAGGTGGTGTAGGGATGCAATTTTCTCAGTGGTATTTGGCAGGACTAGAGCAATTATTGTCCAAAAACTTTCTTCTTGCTAGGCTGCCCCTTTTCTGGTACTTTGGCTAGAGAAAGGAGGCTTTTTCTGGCAGGGTTTGGTTTTGTTTTTTGTTTTGTTTTGTTTTTTTGTCTATGCTCATTGGCATTTCTGAGTTGCCATCTTCTCTATCACCCAGTCTGGCATAATTCATGAGGGAAAAGGAAAACCCAAAGAATGCAGAGCCATTTTGATCCTTAGGTTCCTAGCCAGTTGGTCTTCTTTTCCTTACCTTTAAGAGTCCTCTNATTGTCCAAAAACTTTCTTCTTGCTAGGCTGCCCCTTTTCTGGTACTTTGGCTAGAGAAAGGAGGCTTTTTCTGGCAGGGTTTGGTTTTGTTTTTTGTTTTGTTTTTGTTTTTTGTCTATGCTCATTGGCATTTCTGAGTTGCCATCTTCTCTATCACCCAGTCTGGCATAATTCATGAGGGAAAAGGAAAACCCAAGGAATGCAGAGCCATTTTGATCCTTAGGATCCTAGCCAGTTGGTCTTTTCCTTACCTTTAAGGGTCCTCTTATGTTTGTTTTACGTGTGCCAAGTTTTTAATGTACTTAGTGGAAAGAATGCGGTAAAGTACATCTAATCCAACGTTCCTAATACATCACTGCATTAATTTTTTTAATTATAAATTTACNAGGAATGCAGAGCCATTTTGATCCTTAGGATCCTAGCCAGTTGGTCTTTTCCTTACCTTTAAGGGTCCTCTTATGTTTGTTTTACGTGTGCCAAGTTTTTAATGTACTTAGTGGAAAGAATGCGGTAAAGTACATCTAATCCAACGTTCCTAATACATCACTGCATTAATTTTTTTAATTATAAACTTATTTTTTTCTGGTTAGCTCAACCTAGGTTTTCATATCTTCTATCTCAGTATGTTTCTTGAACTGGGCTTGTTCATTACCACCGTAGAATATAATGTCAGTAATGTTTACAAGGGAAACATAAACCTAAGGAGGAAAATTTAGTGTTTAATGAACTTTCCTAATTACGGAACTTTCCTGACCCAGTAAATATTTCAGAGCACCCAGGCTGTGTTTATATAATACCACTGAAATGGCTGTGTCCCTATCAATCTTTACTTTTGCAATTCTGTCACTATTATTGATTTGTCTAAGTCAATTGGAAAGACTTGATTATAGGGGCGCCTGGGTGGCACAGCGGTTAAGCATCTGCCTTCAGCTCAGGGCGTGATCCCGGCATTCTGGGATCAAGCCCCACATCAGGCTCCTCCGCTGTGAGCCTGCTTCTTCCTCTCCCACTCCTCCTGCTTGTGTTCCCTCTCTCACTGGCTGTCTCTATCTCTGTCGAATAAACAAATAAAAAAATCTTAAAAAAAAAAAAAGACTTGATTATAATATAAATAAATATGAAGATGGCTATATACAGTGGAAAGACCTCATGGCTATNGAGCCTGCTTCTTCCTCTCCCACTCCTCCTGCTTGTGTTCCCTTCTCTCGCTGGCTGTCTCTATCTCTGTCGAATAAATAAATAAAAAAATCTTTAAAAAAAAAAGACTTGATTATAATATAAATAAATATGAAGATGGCTATATACAGTGGAAAGACCTCATGGCTATAGATGAAGAAAAAGTCACAATTTTTATGAGTGTAGCTAATTTTAATCAGTATTTTTAAGTTAAATGATAATACCTGGAATGAAAACTGAAATAGAGGACAGGAGACCTCAATTCTTACCAAATTCAGCTACCTAGTGGTAAAGGATCAGAGATAAATCTTTTTCATTGGTCTCTATTCCAACTCTTTCCAGCCAGCAGGGTTGGAATAACATGTAACCTTTAAG
>NW_023246358.1:0-2157 GCF_002007445.2 Ailuropoda melanoleuca | reverse complement strand
CACATCTCCTGAGTTTTAGCTCAGCTTTCTTTCCCCTCTGCCACACTCCCTTGCCTATACTGGGGAGGGTCAGAAGCATGAGGAACTCTGGAACATTGAGACCAGAGAAGGCCTAGGGACCCCCAAGTGTAGGACTGGTGGTCACACAGCCTGTGCTCAGCACCTCTGGGGCAGCCAGCCGGAGCTCCCAGGCCAGCTGCAAAGGTTTTGGATGCTGCGGGGAAGATGCCCCTCCCAGTGCCACCCTTATCCTTGAGGGTGGCCCCTCACACACCCACGGAGAAGCTCAGGGCTCAGGAACCAGGGTTGGTAAAGAACGGAAACAAAGAGGGACCCCTGGGTGGCTCAGTGGGTTAAGCATCTGCCTTCAGCTCAGGTTATGATCCCAGAGTCCTGGGATGGAGTCCCGCATCAGGCTCCCTGCTCAGCAGGAAGTCTGCCTCTCCCTCTGCCCCTCCCTCAGCTCATGCACTCATTTTCTCTCCCTCAAATAAATAAATAAAATCTTAAAAAAAAAAAAAGAGTGGAAACAAAGAAGGACGGAGAGGCAAACTCAGAGCAGTCAAACCACCTTACCTCCTGGGCACCAGGTCTCAGCTCCTGGGGACCCTGACTGCTCCCAGGTGGGTCCAGGCCCTTCTCCTTGGCTCCGCCGGCCTCAGGGGTGGTGGGGATGCTCTGGATGGGAGGCATCGGCCTGGGCGCCCTCAGCAGCCTCTGAGAGGTGGCCCGGGGGATGGCGCTCCTCAGAGGAACTCCTTTGGGGCCTCCCACAGGATCTAAGGAGACTGTGCAGGGGGGTGGGGGTGAGGAAAAAGTTAGTCCCAGGAGCACAGGGAGGGGGCAATTCAGATACTGGCAACAGGACCATAGGTTCCAGGGGAGGCTGGGACTGAGCAGAAGGAGATCCACCCCAGCCCCACCCCCACCACTAGGCTGAGCGAGCAGACAGTGCTGAGGGCCCATTCCCATTCCTATAGAATTTGGTAATAAAGGCCAATCAAAGTCACCTATTTCAAATTCAGAGACAGGCTGGGCAGGAAGGGAAACACACCAGTACTAGACTAGGAGTTAAGACAGCGGGCTCCAGTCCTGGCTAGAAGCTGTGGGACCCTGGACAAGTCTCTGAATCTCCATCCACTCTTCTGTAGAATGAATGTAGTTACATCGTGGGGTTATCCAAAGATTCAGTGACTTACGTAAAATGCCAAGAAAGTACCAGGCACATGGCAAGTGCCCATAAATTACTTCTGTCCCCCCTTCCTTTTCAGCTAATGATGTGGGGGTACTGCTGTTTCGACACAGGGGACACCCTGACCTAATCTAAAAGCGGACCACTCCAAGTTCAGCTCTTTAATGAGTAACTTCTGCGCCCAACAGGCATCCTCCCTGCCCTCTGCCATCCCCACAGTAAAGAGACCAGGATTATCTTTGCAACTATTGGTGGTGGTGAAAAAACCTTAGCATTTAATTCTCGAAGGCCATTTTGTTCCACCTACATCAAAGTGGTCACATCAAAACAACCAAGTCAAAATAGCTTCTCAGCTCCCCTGCCCAGCCTGGCTCCGCTTTGCCCTGCCGTCAGTCCTGTCGGTGTGTGGAGGGGAGGGAGGTCAGGAGGGGTCACAAGCCAGGTGGAGACGGTGCCCACCTTGGGACCCATCTGGGCAGTGGCACAGAGAGGCCAACATGGGCTCCATCCCGGTGCAGAGGGCAGCCCCAGCCCTGCTCTGGGGACCAGAGATCCCTGTCCCGCCACACTTGGCTGAGGGACCTGGTAAGTCAGGATCACCTCCCATCCAGACATTGAGTAGAACAACACCTGCTCTTTTTCTCCTGCACTAGAACTTTGTACAAAGAGATGGCATGTCTGGAAAAAGACTTCAAACCTCTCAGGGAGGGAGTCACTGCTCTGGCAACTCCGGAAGTTGCACCACTAGGAAATTCTAAGCAAGCTTCCCAGCATTCGACTCCCCACCTGCTGCCTCCGTCCTGTCCAGCCACAGGGGGACTCCGTACAGGGGCTCCCCTGCCTCATCCTGGGCACCATCGGGTGGGGGGGAGCATCCTTCTCAGTGGAGAAGATGTCCCCTTCCTTCCTAAGACTTCAAGGCTTTGTATTCCTTGTGTTACTCAAGCATTCACTGAGCTAAAAAA
>NW_023246357.1:0-2156 GCF_002007445.2 Ailuropoda melanoleuca | reverse complement strand
GAGCCCCCCTAATTCACAGAAAGATAGCAGAATATCTAAGGAGATGGATAGCACGTAAGTCTTGTTCTTCAGAAGCAGACCCTAACTTGAGGACTCAAATTTGTGCTTGCAAAATGTGATTTATTTAAAAAGGGTTCCCAGGAGAAGCTGCCAAGGGAGTGGGGGGACAAGATGGAAGAGGGGGAGAAGCTGAGCAAGGGCGTGAGTTCAAGTGATGTCCCAGCCTCCACCTGATCCCACAGGGAGCTCTGGAGGAAAAATTACAACTCAGAGTCTGTCCTGACTTGGGGCAAAGGAACTGGGCTTTGTTCCCCTACACCCATCAGTCATTAGCTAAAGGGGGATCAAGGGCTGTGGGTGGGAGTGATGTAAACTCCCTGGTACTTCCTGCTCTCATGCCTGTGGGCAAAGTGGCTCCAGGGCCTTGAGGTCGGTCTTCCCCAAAAGAGTTGCAGAAGTTGGGGGAGGGGCACACACTGGCAAGAGGGATCCTGTCCTGCAGAGCAGTGACTGTGCTGGCTACAGGAGGGATTCTATAGCCCTCAGAGAGTCTTCCCTAGACATTTTTTAAAAATTTCAGGCAAACGTTAAATGAAAGGTTGAGCAACAGAGGGTTTGAGATTGCACTGTTATGTGTTCTGACAGTCAGCCTTCCTATGTTGGAATATTTTTGCAGACAATCGATCACCTGGGAGTAGGGTTGACATCCTTTTGCAAAAAACTAGAAACCACTTAATAAGGGTATGTGACTGAATAGGGAGCCACATTACCTCCGCTTTAGGGTGAGACATGGGAAAACCATGGGCAAGGCCAAGATTCTCCTTGAAATTTGTTTTTCATTTACTACAGTACATAGACACACAGCAAATAAAAGCCTGAAGCTCCACTTCACATAATATAACAAAAATATCTTTGGCCTGGAATTTTTCAAGGCTTTGAACACTAAAAATATCTCAGTAAATGACCCAAATTATTTCCAAAAGTATGAGATAACTAAAAAAAATAATGTATATGGAAATTTAACCTATATACTAGTTTGTGATTTGAGGAAGGTCTAACAAAGCATCTTTAATTTTAGAAAAGCTTAGCTGCTGCATTTCTTCCTTCATGCAATAATTAGCTAGAGTTTCAGTAACCTCTTCAAACCAAATCTGTATATTCTCATCTCTATAGAAGGAGGGCATATAGTAGGAAGACAAAAGTGGTATTGGATCCTTAACAAACACATTACCCATTATCACTGGGGCAGATTGTATTTTTCAAAGATTATATATATATATATATATATATACACCATCCTTCATGCCCTTCCTACCTCCCACCCCTAAACCTGGGTGAACCTTTTTAACAGCCTTGATCAGTAGAATATGGCAGAAGTGATGCCATATGACTTCTGAGGCTAGGTCACAATAGGAAATAGAGCTCTTTTTCTTGCTACATTCACCCTTAAAACCCAGCCACCATGTTACGAGGATGTCCAGGCAACGCGGAGAGGCCACATGTGGGTATCCCAGCTGACAGTCCTAACTAGGCCCTCAGCCAAAGGCCAGCATCAGCCTCAGATATGTGAGTGGATGAGTCTTCAGAAAAATCCGGCCCTCAGCCTTTGAGCTGCCCCAGCTGAGGCTCCAGATAGACATTGTGCAGGGTGTGGCGACAAGCTGTTTCCATGACGTTCGGTCTGAATTCCTGACCCACTGAATCTATGTGAGCCGATAAATGGTTATTGTTGTTTTGAAACACTGAGTTTGGGGTTAATTTGTTAACTTAGACACGCACCAGTATCCACAGTTCCTCCCTGATTTAAGACATCATTGTCATATACTAACCTTTCAAGTAGACATGGGTCTGATGAACGCTTTTATATTTCCTTGATCTGTTTGGTAGTATCTATTGAGGGGAGTTTCCTTTTGTATCAGTATATCCATATATATTATGGGAAAACACAACCCCCCAAATCTCTGTAGTTTAATACCACAAAGACTTATTTCACATTCACCCGAATTCCACCATGGGTCAGTTGTCTTCCACACAGACATTCAGGGACGCAAGCTCCTTCCTGTGTGATGCTGCAATCTTAATATGTGGCCTTCAGGTCACCAAAGTATAGGAAGAAAGCAATGAAGAGTTTGTGCCCAGAATCTTAAGTGGCTTGA
>NW_023246356.1:0-2155 GCF_002007445.2 Ailuropoda melanoleuca | reverse complement strand
TTCCTTCCTTCCTTCCTTCCTTCCTTCCTTCCTTCCTTCCTTCCTTCCTTCCTTCCTTCTTCCTTCTTTTTCTTCTAGCCAGGGAATTTTTTAAAAGTTCCCCTCAAAGAAATCTCACCTTGATGGGATGTCTAACACCTAAAAGAGGAAAAAAGTTACGGGCTTGGAGAATCACGTCCACTTGGCTTTTTCTTCAGTCTCACACCCTGAGTGACACCTGAGCTGCCCTCAGGAACCTAGGGTTGCCAGATGTCGATGTAATAGAAATATGGGACATGCAGTGACATTTGTGTCAGCAGTCCTACTGAGACCCTGATGGCTGGGTCCAGCCTCATGGGGTGAAACCTGGACAGTCATATGGGACCTCACACTCAGAAGGGCCTGTGCTGGAGTTTAACACTCTGCTTTCAGCATTTTGAAATTCTTTGTAATTTTTGAGCAAGGGGACCTGCATTTTCATTTTGCATTGGGCTCCAAATGACATAGATCATCCTGCCTAGGGCATGATTTGGGGTCCCAGTGCCATAAGTACTGCCACTTTGAGTGGCCCCATCACCCTATATGGTTCAAGCCTGAGTGCAGCCCCACTTCCTGGCTCGTCCTTTTTACTTAATGGATGATGTCTGGTGGCTTTTCCTTAGACACCGTGTTTTCTATTCTAATTGGCTCCCAATATTTCTGTCTTGGCAGCAGACAGGACTTGTTAAGACTTTTTCATCCAAGTTTCACCGTACCTGGCATAAATCAGTGAAATACTTAGTATGTAGAAATGCTAGTTGCTTCATAGGTGCCTTGAAAAGCCATTTGACCTAAAAAATAATAATAATAACTTTTATTGATGTTATATAATCAGTGTTGCCTAATGCATATGATATTCATTATAAATGCATGTTTATGATGTCATTATTCTGCACAATTGCTTAGACTCATAGTTTCCAAATGTTGGCTGTAGATTAGCTTGATTCCTCCTACAGATGGGATCTTTTTTAAAAGGCAAGCACATGGCTGTTCTGACTCCCCAGTCCCCTAGAGTTCCCTTAAGAAAGGGGCTCTTGAGCACGTGCACTGGGGATTAATCAAGTATATACAGAAGAAAATAAAGAGTACTCGTATTTAGAACCAGAGAACTGTGTAAATAACCACAGAAACAACACAACCACAAAAACAGTCCCCTGGAAAGAAATAACATCACAAGTTGTCTCAAGAAAAACTTGTGTGAGTATTCAAAACACCAGACTAAGCTAAGAATGTAACCACTTGTATTGCAAAAAAGATAATATTTCTTTCACTTTACAAAATGATCTACTACTGGGTTCATTTTCAAATAATGAAATCTCTATTACAAGTAAAATTGTATTGAATTTCCTGATTTTGGTAATCACTATTGCTGTGTAAGATATCACTCTGGGCGGGGGGGAATCTGGGTGATGACTAGATAAAACCTCTCTGTACTATTTTAGGTTTTCAACTCTTTGTGGGTCTATAATTATTTTAAAATAGGAAGTTAAAAAATTTAGATATGTATACACACACACACACCATAGCATATTATAATGTATTTAAGATCACATCTGTGAGTGAAAACAAGCACATTTTTGTCGCATGCCCAATCAAGATGATGACTGATCTCTTTGCCTCTCTCTGGTCATTTATCAAGTAAAGTATTGGGTTTAGAGACTGTAATGCCCAAACCCCATGGTAGCTGATAGCTTCAGTCATTTAATCTTTCACCAAGGGAGTATCAACAGCAGGAAATAAACTCCTTTTTAAAATCATATTTTCTTGTCTTATGACCTAGAAAAGGAGGAAAGATGCCAAAAGCAAGGAACAAAAAGGAAAGAAAAGGGAGCAAAGATCCAAAATGACTAAGCTGCCAGAGCCCGATTTGTCTGTCCTTTCTCTTAAGTTTAGCACCTGAACTGGATTATTACATCATTCTAATTTTAGTTCTAGTTAGAGTAAATTTTTTTTTCCAATTTAAGTTGCTTAAATCAGAAAGGTGGAAGTAGTAACAATAGCCTAAAGGAATTATTAAGGAATTGAACAGATTGGATAAAGTACTGAAAACAGGAAGGGAATTTATTCAAGAAAAAGAAAGAAAGAAAGAAAGAAAGAAAGAAAGAAAGAAAGAAAGAAAGAAAGAAAGAAAGAAAGA
>NW_023246355.1:0-2155 GCF_002007445.2 Ailuropoda melanoleuca | reverse complement strand
TCACCATTCTAAGAGGGCCATTCACTGACACTAACCAAACACTGTACTAGAGTTTCTCAGAAATGTTCCACTTAATTCCCCACAACTATGCTATGCCCATTTTACTGATGAGGAAAATGAGGCAGAACAAGGTCAAGCGGCGTGTTTGAGCTCACGGCTAGTAAGTGAGGAAGTCACAGTTTGAACACAGACCTGTCTCACTCCAAAAAGCCTCACTGTTGACCACCCTACTTCACCATCTTCTCACCTTGTAGAGGATTTACGGGACGAAGCAGTGACTAAAATAGCAGCAAACTCAATAATACAAAAACCGTAGTCTCGGTAAAGGCCTGCAAAAAGGCCATGTTTTAAAATGAAAGCATCAATGCGCCGACAGAAAACACACACACATCTACTCGGGAATTTTATTAGCATTTTCTTCCCTGCTGAAACTTTTAATGCAGCTCTACAATGTATTCATTGCAAGGTGCCATTAGGGCCGGGCTCACTTCAAGTGTTACCAATTCATGAGCACATTAATAACATAGTTAATATGAAGTGTTTAGAGCCTCCACATCAGTGACAAATACGACTCAGCCAAATTTCCTGACCACTGAGGCCACGGAGGAACAATTTGGTAGATTTCATCAACAGTTCTAATTATGTTCCTGTCAAGTCGAGAACGAAGTAATCCATAACTGGGGGGTGCTGGAAGACAGTGGCACAGAAGAGTAATTTATGCCCCAGACACAGGGTCCTTTTTGTAGTTAGTGTGCACAACGATTGACTAACAAGTGGGTTCAAAAAGGAATGTATTAGGGAAAACACAGCCCTCTCTGTTGGAGAGGCTTGTCAGGTGTAAGCTTATGAGGAGTTATGAGGTAATGACTTCCAGAAGTCTTGTTTATACAAGCATCTGGAGTTCAGGGCTCTCGGCAGTGTCGGAACTGCGGGTTGTAAGATGTAGGATATCGGCTCCAAGCCTCTCTCGGACTTTTTTTTTTTCAACTGCTCCATTTGAGCCTTGTCTCCAGAGAGGATTTGTGGGCAGACTTTTAAGTGTGACAGGAGGGATGCTGAATGGAGTGAGCCAATGAGGAGTCAACTTAGGGAATAGATTTTTTAAAAATAACAGTTCAATCCTCAGATAGCATTATCATCAGAGATACAAGGATATTGTTAGAAGGGGGAAAAAAAGGACCCTTTTATGAAGCTATAAATAATGTGCTAATGGAATGTGCAAAGGAATTGTTAGGAACAGTAAACTGAAATGTCACAATACCCCTGCGTGCTCCCACCCCCACAACTGAACTGTGGGACAGACAATTAGAAAAGAGTGGGGCAGAAGCAGGAAGGGGGGAGGGAGGGCGTCACGCAGTTTTTAGTGATTTTCCACTGCCATCTATATTGGGATGCAGCTCCTGTTCTCTCCAACAGGGTAATTTTATACATGGCATTCTTATTAAATATTTCAAAGGGGGGAGGGGAAGGAGGAGGAAGAGTTATGTGTCTGCTGCCTTTTTTTTCTTTTTTTTTTTAAGAGTTAAGGCTGGTAATGTTAGCAGCCGCTTGGTTATTATTACCGATCAGTTGTTAATTAAAATAAAATGAAGCTTTTTAAACTTCAGCACCGTATTGCAAATTATGCAAAAGACACAACTAATTGCATTATTAGCAAAAATTACATTTAAAAATAGCTCCACACAAAGAACTAAAATTATCTAATCTAAACTTGCTTTTACCAATGAAGCCTGAGGAGACAGAGCTCTGGGGAAAACAAGGGTTTTTCTGTCTCTCATTCAACAAAGACAGAGACAGAGAGACAGAGACAAAGAGAGAATTAAAGCCTTAAACTTTATTATTAAATATTAATAGAAATAAATACGTTTGAAATTACCTAAGATAAACTATTAGATAATGTTAGGTCATTCTCACCCAACACAACAGGATATGCATTTGGACATAGTTAATTCTTGATCATCTACAAATAATTTTCCAGGCAATGGGTTGAAGGAAAGCAGGACTCATTATTATTAATAAAGCCTTCTTGGGTCTTTAAATGTAAGGCTTGGTCAGAGATGGGGTAGAAATTAGCCCCCAAATGCTAAGAAAGATATTTGTCATTTGCTGGCCGCTTGCTGTCATTTGTGGCCATATATATATATATATATATATA
>NW_023246354.1:0-2155 GCF_002007445.2 Ailuropoda melanoleuca | reverse complement strand
TGCTTCCATATCTTGGCTATTGTAAATAATGCTGCTATAAACATAGGGGTGCATGTATCCCTTTGAATTCACGTTTTCATATTCTTTGGACAAATACCCAGTAGTGGGATTGCTGGATCATAAGGTAGTTCTATTTTTAACTTTTGAGGAACCTCCATACGGGTTCCCATCCCCACCCACAGTGCACAAGGGTTGCTTTTCCTCCACATCCTTGCCAACACCTGTTGTTTTCTGTTGATTTTAGCCATTCTGACAGGTGTGAGGTGATAGCTCATTGTGGTTCTGATCTGCATCTCCCCGATGATAAGTGATGGTGAGCATCTTTTCATGTGTCTGTTGGCCAAGATGGTTATTTTTTTTTTAAGTTTATATCCCACAACTAAGTAAAAACACTACATTTCCTATTGCAACACAGGTTTTTAAAAAGATTTATTTATTTAGAGAGAGCATGGGTGGAGGGGCAAATGGAGAGGGAGAGAGAGAATCTCAGGCAGACTCCACACTGAGCACAGAGCCCAACATAGGGTTCCATCTCACGACCCTGAGACCACGACCTCAGCCAAAATCAAGAGTTGACGCTCAACTAATTAAGCCACCCAGGCGCCCCACAAACAGTTTTAAAGTGAGTTTCCTAGTTTGGTACCCCACAGTCCCTACTACACAGAATTCTGGAGGCACCCTATACCAGAACAGGAATCCTGTATTTATCATTTGGGTGGGTGGAGGATCTCAGGGCTGAACATGGTCACCATGGCCTACAGCCCTTTCCACTGCAATGAATGAATGAAACCCCAATAACTAGAAACACTCAATTGCAAGCCCAGCAGGCTGGCCTGGTCCCTGTCAGCTGTCATCTCCTGACTTTGTCTCTGGTTCTGTCTGTGCTTCGGCCACACTGGTTTTCTCCCTCTGCCTTAGATATGTCAAACCCATTCCTGTGTTAGGGTCTTTGCATTTTCTGCTTCCTCAGCCTAGGATGTTCTCCCCTCTCAGCAAATCTAGCTCCTTCATGTCAACAGAGTCTTGACTTAAATGGTACCTTCATACAGAACATTTTGCTGTCCATCAAAAGTGAAGTAGCCCGCTGTCTCCATCACACCGTACACATCCTAGTTCTTTCGTGACACATTTACTGCTGTTTGTGATTACCTTCTATAGTTACAGCCAGTAAACCATACTTGTTTGTTGCCTGTGCCCTCTCGCCTGTCAGCACCACCAGAATGTAAGCTCCATGAGGGAAGGACCTCAGCACTCTAGCTCATGGCTCTATCCCCAGAGTCCATCGCCATGCTTTGCTCATATTAGGCACATATGAATGAATGAGTGAATCAAGCATGTCACAAATTGCCAGCATATATTACCATAATTTGCACCCCCACTTGTCCCCATGTGACAGGCTGGGACTCAAATCTTTTTCCTTCCTACCCTACTCATTCAGAGAACCCCAAGTTAGGGAGTTGGGGCATAGACCATGCCATTCAGGGACTGTCACTCCTCCTGCCCAGCAGCTGCGTAGCTATTTTATGCCTTACCCCACAAGCATGTACTGAACTTTTAGGGCTGTGTTCTGGGTTTAGGGAATAAGGAAGTGGATGACAGTGTCTGTCTTCGTATTAGAAGCTTTCAGGGAGAGATGTCAAAAAGAAGGGGCACGAATGGGGAAGTCGCTGTAAAGAGAGGAATATATGTAAGCTAAATTTGGGGAACTGAAGAGTAGTTTTCTCAGACAATGAGTTGGAAAAGGATGCAGACAGGGGGAGACAGCCCAACTGACCCACAGAAGCAGGGCACATCCCGGGTAATTTGGGGAAATCTTGCAAGATTCACAAATGGGCAGAGCTTTGGTGAACATTATTGCTGATGAAGTATCAGGGACCAGATGGCTGAGGCCCTGTTGACTTACTGTTTAAAGACTCTCCGGGGAAAAAAGGAAAACAAAGACAATGATTTCAGGCAGGAAACAGCTGGTTGCCCTGTAAGCCTGAGCAAAGATTAAAGTGTGGAGTGTGTGGGGCGCCTGGGTGGCACAGCGGTTAAAGCGTCTGCCTTCACGCTCAGGGCGTGATCCCGGCGTTGTGGGATCGGCCCCCACATCAGGCTCCTCCGCTGTGAGCCTGCTTCTTCCTCTCCCACTCCCCCTGCTTGTGTTCCCTCT
>NW_023246353.1:0-2155 GCF_002007445.2 Ailuropoda melanoleuca | reverse complement strand
CCCCTGCTTGTGTTCCCTCTCTCGCTGCCTGTCTCTATCTCTGTCAAATAAATAAAATCTTTAAAAAAAAATATTGGAGTAGAAGGCATTTTTTAAAAGAAAAGAAGGCTACATCCTTTGAGAACTTGTGTTGGATTCACTGAAAATCATCTCAGACACATGTAAACCATAGAAAGCATCAGCACTGGTCCTTTCTCCCTCATCGCCAGACCCGTCCCCATTTAGAGAAGAGGACAAGGCCCACTGCAGCAAGACTGCAGTGTCCTGGTCAGACAGACATGATTTCCTACAACATGCATGTCAGGTTGTGCGTGCTGGTATCAGCGAAATGCAGCTGTGTCTTATATTTGTGAAGTCCGGCGGCTTTGCCTTCAATCGCACTCAGGATGGGACCATAAGAGTAATACACCCACACTTGGGAGATTTATTTGGAGCAAGCTGTGACTCAGTGGTGGTAGACATTATACTGTCTTACCAAAAAAGCTCTTGAAGGCAAGAGACTGAGGGGCATCCATTACTTAATTCCTAAACTGCCTGACCTCTCTGCTCCGAAAGACCAGAAAATTCAGGGGAATTATGGGAGAAAGTTTGAGACTTTCCTTGTCTACACATAATTGTATTTTATGGCAAAACACACCTTGTACTTTGAATGAAAAAGAATCTTTACAACAAATATCCAACATTTCCATCAGTAAATTCTGCAACCACCAAGAGATCACTCTCTTACAATAACTGTGCTCTGTAAGACGAGTGTTGCTGTTGGGACAGGCCTGATTTAAGTTCTGATACTTCTTCTAAATTCTACTCCCTTTTCCTTGTCTACTCTGCAGGGTAGGAAGGAACTCTCATGCCTGTACTTAGAATGTAGAACTACAAATTTGCAGCCAAATAGACTGAGAGAAGTATTACTGGTTGGACAGTACAGTGACATTTCTCTACCGAATGTGGGCAGTCAGGAGTCAGGGAAAAATACTTTAATAGGTTGAAGAGTGGGATGAGACAAATAACAATTAAAACATACAATTAAAAAAAATAATTTTACAACGTACAAAGTACTTCCTTCATACTGTGTCAATAATATCAGTACCTTCTCTCTTCTTCCAGTGCATCATAATTTTATGACATTTTTCTGGACCTTCCTAGAGCCAAAGACTCATCCAGCATCCACTCTATGTTACCATGACTCCCCACCTTTCTACTCAGATTCCACCTTAGAGACTGTGATGGCTAATTTTATGTGTCAACTTTGCTGGCTATGATGCTTGTTGTTTGGTCAAACAGCAGGATGGATGTTGCTGTGAAGGTATTTTTTGGTTATTATTAACATTTTAGTCAGTTGACTTTTAGTAACGCAGATTACCCTCCATAATGTACGTGGGCCTCATCCAATCAGTGACGACCTTAAGAGCAAAGACAGAGGTCCGCTAGATAGGAAGCAATTCTGCATCTACACTGCCTTTGGGATCGAGACTGCAACATCAATTTCTGCTGGAATTTCCATCCTGCTGGCCTGCCTTGCAGATTTTGGACATGTCAGACCCTACAATGGTGAGCCAATTCCTGAAAATAAATCTCTTTCTTTTTTCTTTCTCTTTCTCTATAGAAATCCCATTTGTGCTGTTCCCCTGGAAAACCCTGACCAACACAGAGACTAAAGAGCAACAGAAAATTGTGATTATTTTACATAATCAGAAGGTATCCTGCAATGATACGCAGCTTTATCTCTTCTACGGTTGGTAGAAGTGTGTACAACAGGATAAAATACATCCAAGGAGAGTGGATTCAAGGGTATAAGAAACAGAACATGCTTGATGTGTTTTGACTAAAAAAACAAAAACACATTATGCCCTCCCCAAATCATCCTAATAGTCAACACAACTGTGGCAGAGCAGTGCCAGAGGAAGGGCACAGAACTGGGGATCAGAAAGACCAGGGGTCTTCATATGGTTTTGATCAAATTATTGACCTTGTGAACTCCTGAACACCTATTAAATCCAGATAATAAAACTCCCCTCTTCCTGAGAAGGAAATGAGCTTTACATGAAATGGGTCTGACCCACAGCTAACGCTCCAATGCTCGTAGCTGCTACAGTTGTTTCCTCATCATTATTTTATGTGTAATACTGATGCTGCCTTGTACGTTTCCATGTGTTCA
>NW_023246352.1:0-2155 GCF_002007445.2 Ailuropoda melanoleuca | reverse complement strand
TTTTCATTTCTCTTGAGGAAATACCTGGGTATGGGATTGCTAGGTCCTATGATAGGTGTGTGTTTAACTTTATAAGAAATTGTCAGGTTGCTTTCTAAAGTGGTTGTATATTCCACCAGCAGTATCTGAGAGTTCTAGTTCCTTTTCACCCTTGTCAACACTTGATATTGTCAGTCTTTTTAATTTTAGCCATTTTAGTATATGTATTGAATAAATGAAAGTACTTGTTAGATTTTATTTTGGTTTTGCTCTTCTGATGATAAGGTCTTGGAGCATTTTTTATTAAACCTTTTATTTTGAGTCAATTGTAGATTCACAGCAGTATGAGAGGTCCTATGGATCTTTTACTCATTTTCTCCTAATAGTAACATCTTGAAAAACTGTGGCACAATATCAGGATGTATTGGATCCTTTTAGAAATACACACCTCTCAAAGTTTAATAAGTAAACAGATACCGGGAACCATCTGATCATGCCCTATGCTCAGTTGTTGATGAGACAGGCAGACTATGGAGCATTGGAAGCTGCCCGAACCATAATGCTAATGAATACTCTGAGCATTGCATTTCAGGCACTAGAAGAAGCACCAATCTGTTAATACTGGCAGTGCTCACTCTCAGTGCTTCCATTCGGAAAATACAATATGTGGAATTTCAAATGAGACAGCCACAACGAGAAAGCAAGACTCAGGGAGCGGCAAGGAGATAGACAAAACTAAGGCACAGGAGTTATTACTTAGAGCTCTGCCAGTGAGACCTTCACTAAGTTCGTCTTTTTTTTTCTCACATTGACATTTTTCATCTTTCCGACTTTGGGACTAATTGGGGGTGGTTCCATTCATGGATAATGAAATAACTATGAACTTGAGTTAGCCCCCAACCTCATTTGAGCTAATAGCTTAAAATATTTGGCTAGATCCCAAAATAAGTAATAAAGTGAACTGATTTGAGGTTTAACTTTTCACGCTTCCCCTGCCCACATCTGGTGGAAGGACTGATGAGCAGTGAAATGGCTACGATGCAGGGAATCTGTGGGAAGAGGGAGAGAAAGACCCAGGTAATCTTCAGCTGGATAATTAGCCCCTGTGGACTCTAGAGTTGATGGTAATAAGAGGAGGCAAATCCTTGAGATAAAGGTCGTAAGATACTCCTAAGTAGAAGTAAAGACAGGGAAGGCTGAAGAACTAAACTTACTATAATTGTGTATGTAATTAAACAAAATAATGAGAAAGGAAAAGATGAACATTTGCTTGATGAAAAACAAATGTAGTGAATCTTTCCACGTTTCCTCTGGCATCTTCCTTCAGAAGATGGCCATCTTAGCATGGTCCCCACACTATTGTGAAAGGACAATCACTTTTGGAGATCATTTGTAATATCATGGCAAAGTCAAGGTCTCCAAGGTCAGCATCCCCCTTTCCATGTCGAATGGCTGCACCATCCCTCCTCCTCTTTCCTTGCCTCAGTCTCTGAAGGGTCTCTTTGCCTTCCCATGTGGATCTGTCCCCCTGTGCCCTTGGTTGTTCCTGCCTGCTGTTGATTCTTACTCTAACAGGAATCTGCAATCCTGTTTGAATCTTCCCCATCATTCAGACACATTCCTCAGGCCTGCTACCCTCTTCCCTCACTGACCTCCACTTCTTCTGACTTTCATTAATAAATATTTCTAAATAGCAGTCCACCCTCTTCAGTTATTTTCCTCTCCACCTATGTGTCTCCTTGACCTTGGGCAAACTGCTGGCCTCTCTTACACACACTGTTTTTTCAGGGGGGTCAGCATCGTCCTTGTCACTGGGACCCACGGCTTTTCTCCAGTCTCATCGCTCTGGTCTCATTGGACACTATGGATGCGTCCCTCCCATGGGTCCCCCTGTGCTTCGTGGGGCATCGAGCTATTACTCTCTTCCTTTGCTCCGTCTCTAGGATGTCTTTGCTGTTGCCTCTGTTGAGTCCTGTGCAGTAGTCCTCTGCTGTCTCTATCCTTTTTCTCCCAATAGTCTCATGTGCTTCCTCATTGCAACTATAGCCTCTAAGCAGATGTCTTTGAACACAGTGATTATATCTTTCTAAGGTCACCTTTTCTTACTCTACTTAGCACTGTACATACTTGTCAAATTGTAGGGTCACATCAGGCTGAGATTGGGCTTTTTTTTTTT
>NW_023246351.1:0-2155 GCF_002007445.2 Ailuropoda melanoleuca | reverse complement strand
TAAGCCTCAAATGTTATCATTTCCCACATTCTCTGGCTGTAGTATCTTCAATATTGACTGTGACAGATGCATATCAGTGGTTATATAGCCAGGACTCAGATGCTAGATAACAGTCTGGTGCTAACACCTGTGATCTGCAGAAGGAGCCTGATTCTCAGTTTAGGGCTTTTAAATTCAGGAATTCTAATAGATGTGCATGCATCAATCACTTCCTGCTTTTGCTTCCTTAATAAATGTACTATTTCAAAATGATGTGAAATCTTGGGAAATGTCATTGAGGAGAAGTACATCACTAATGTCAGGATCAAACATCAAGGCTTGGTTATGGGAGAAAATCACTGACCCTATAGTCTGGCCACTAGTATATAGGTACAGGGCACAAGGTAAGCTAACACCTGGGCAGAACACCTGGGCGCTGATGAGAGAAAAGGGTAGGGAGTGTATTCTGGCGAGTGCAAAGGACTGTGCAGAGTCCTGACAGGAGTGAAGACAGGCTGATTTTGGAAAATTAAAACAATTTAGTATGGTTGGAGCATAGACTGGGAGAAAAGGTGTGAGGGGCTTGTGGAGAGAGATGGGACCAGAAAGTAAAATGGGAGCAAGATTGTGAAGGGCTTTTGATCAATTTTAAAGGTGGTGGAGGGTTGTCCTCACTATTTGGGGCTGGGACAATGATGCCTAGACTTTATGTGTAAAGCGGCTTTGGCTTTACAACACATTTGTTCAGGGCTTGAATAACAGCTGTCTGCAGGACTTGGTGGTGATTGTGGACTATTTCTTACAAAGAAGAGGTACTATAGCTTGGAGATTAAAAATCTACTTTCTGGAGCCAGATAGCCTGAATCAAAATCTCGGTGAGCTGTGAGACTTTGAGTAGTTATTTCATTTAATCCCCAGGGTCTTCATCTGTAAAAATGAGGGAGATAATAGTACCCATTTTATTTGGTAATTGTAGAGATTATAAGAGTATTTAGACGAGTGGCTGGAACATATATGGAAAAGCAAATGAATGTTTTTATCACTGTAGTTGTTATTTTCATAAGTGACTTCCATAGTTTCTCCAGTAGGCAACATATACCTATTGAATATCTACAAGGTGGAAGGGCTGCAAAAGGTGACAAGTTCCTGGCTGTAGCAGTCGTACAGCATCTATGCAGTATAGGCTTTGGGTTTGGCTCAAGCTCAGCACCCCATTGACACTGCATTTCCCCACAATGTGTCAGCAGGCATCCTAGATTCTCATTACCCTTTCACAGTCAGTTGGCAGGACCTGCCTGAGAAGAGAAATTAAGCTTTGTGTTCATGGTAACTTAAGAATCTAAGGTGGAGGGTGTGTTTATGCAGGGTCAGATGGTCTTTAGCTCAGTCCCCACTGGGATCATCTTTAGACCTTGGCACTGTGCATCTCCTGCACAGTGGTCTGAGATTAAGCACCGACCTTCATTGTGCCTGATGAAACTGTGTGTCCACATTCAAACATTCTCCTGATGGTCAAAATATTAAGAATTTTTTTGATGGAACCAAACATGCCTTATATATATATATATTACACACACATATCATTGGAACATCTAAGAGATGTTCTGTTTTTCTCCTTGGCTGTCAAATGTATATAATTAACATTTACTGTGTGCCAAGTATTATGATAAATGCTTTCTATACATTACTTAATTTTATCTTCACAACTCTTTTTCTTCCTATTTTATTGATGTTATAACTGAGGTTTCGTGGCTTGTAAGAGCTAGAGCCAAGATTACAATCCAGTTTTATTCTGTGCAAAGCTTATAGCTCTTAACCACTGCACTAGAATGTCTATTCTGAAAATGATGAATTGTTTCCTTTAAAGATTATAATCCAGAGTCCTACTAAGACCCTCATTGGCCTTCCTCTCTTTGAGGAAGTATACTATATATGCACATTAAATCTGTATTTGTTGCCTTTCATGATTGTGATATTATTGCTACTAAAGACAATTACATCATACAGATGGTTTAAAAGTCCAATAGATGATAAGTAATCTGCATACAGAAGCTTTAATTTATACTGCATTATTGCTACTATAGCTAGTAGCTATACTACATCTACTGCTGTCTATAGAAAACTAATTCACACAGCAATTCTTTCCATGTGCTCATTAAAAGCCTTTTTTTTTTTT
>NW_023246350.1:0-2154 GCF_002007445.2 Ailuropoda melanoleuca | reverse complement strand
TGAGAGAGGAAGAAGCAGGCTCCCAGCAGAGCAGGGAGCCCGATGCGGGGCTCGATCCCAGGACCCTGGGACCACACCCTGAGCCAAAGGCAGATGCTTAACGACTGAGCCACCCAGGCACCCCCGGACCTTTTTTGATAGAAATGTTGCCTCGTGTTCCCCTTTCTCCTCCCTTACCACCCATTCTGTGTGACTAAGACCAGTTGTATAATTTGTAGTTCCCTGTGCAAAATAAAAATGAGGGGGTCCTTGCTAAAAGAAATTATTAAGAATTTCAAGATAGTAACAGCAGAGCTTTAATGCACATTCAGGGAGGGCCCTTCTGAGCTCAGAGCCCTGTGCTACTGCCCAGGTCACACCATGATGATGCTGGCCCTACTTGTGATTCTGGTAGGGTTGCCAATCAGCATCTCACCTCTCTTGGCAGAAGATGGTGCTAAATTACCCAGGAGTGGTCATTCATAATATCTCATTGTCCTGATACTTCTACGAGAACCCCTCCAGGAGGGTCCTATTTAATGAAAGGGAGGTGGGAGGAATTATCTTTTTCCCCTGGGATGAATTATTTGCTGAACACGTATTTATTGGGTACCCACCATGTGCCAGGCTCTGTGCTACATGTTCAAGATACAATGGTGAGCAAGATGTTTATAAGCAAGTCTTAGCCCTCATGTAGCTTATACTCTACAGGTAAAGGCAGGTGTCAGCAATTAATTACAAACTGAGTTAAGTGCAAAATAAAAGAATAAGTAAAGATGCTGTGAGCAAAAATAATCAGGGTGGCCAGATACATACAATTCCTATTCCAGAGATGAAGAAAGTGAAGGTAAGAAAAGGTTAAGTAAATTGATTTAAGCTCAGAGAGCTGGTAAATGACCAACGACAGATTCTAGCCCAGGTGTGTCTGACACCAGCTACACTAATCCAGTTCGGATAATTGAAAATTGAAGTACTAACTTGCACACGTGGGAAGCCGCGTCACGTAGTAGAGCTGGTAAGGGCTCAGGTTCTGAATCGTAGCTAAGTTCAAATCCTGACTTGGACAAGTTACTTTAACTTCTATACATCCTGGTTTTCTCCTTCATAAAATGAAGAGTGTTAAGGATTATTGCTGCAGAGATTCAATAAAATAATGTCCACGCACTGCCCAGCCCAGCACCTCATACCTAGTAAGTGCTCAGTGAGTGTTAGGTTTACGAATCATAGTCTCACATCCTCTGGGAGCCTATGTTCCACACCTGTGAAACGAAGATAATGATGTACCTCAATGACGTACCTCGTGGGGTCATCACAAGCATAAACAAGCTGTGAATGTGAGTGAAAGTGCAATCCAAATATGGTAGTTTTACTATGAAATTCATGGAGTATCTTCTCTGGCCAGTGGTCCTGACTCCCTTCTCCAATGCGGTTCATCCGTTAATCCCTTGTGTTGCCTCTGTAACTCTGTTATGATGTTATACTGCATTACGTTTTCCATGTAGTGTCTTGTAGACTAAGGACTCTTTGACGGCAGGGACTGTGGGTTCCCTTTTCGGTTAAAGCTCAGTGAAGTTGAATGTGTGACGAGTACGGGCCCAGGCCCTGGGTGCTTGCTGTGTAGAGCACTGGACTACGGTACGCCTCACCTGGCAGTTCACGTGTCTGCCCAGTCAGCCCTGAGCTGCCCTCACGCATTTCATCCTCAGCAAAATTTCAATCTCAGGCAGGCTTCTTAATTGACTAGCAGTATACATCTGGACTCCCTCTCTCTTTGGCCAGTTGTTTGTAGAGAATACAAAACCACATGTGTTATTAAAAAAAAGAATCTATAGAGTTCTATGTTGACTCTTCCTATATTGTTCCCTTTTGCACTGAGATGTTTATTTATTTAGGATAATTTTGACATAAATTATTGCATTTGGTAGTTATGTTGTGCTTACGTGTGTCGCTGTGAGTCCTTGGCTTCTGACTTTAGCTCTGTCCTCACCTTTTGCCTAATTCACGCTGGTCAAGGGCTACGCTTGGGTAGTCATCTTTGGGGAAATACCAAGAACATCTGCATAGTCTCTTCCCAAGTCTAGAATCAACATTTTAAAATTAAGAATGATCAGGGGCGCCTGGGTGGCACAGCGGTTAAGCGTCTGCCTTCGGCTCAGGGCGTGATCCTGGCGTTAT
>NW_023246349.1:0-2153 GCF_002007445.2 Ailuropoda melanoleuca | reverse complement strand
GGCGTGGTCCCGGAGTCCTGGGATCGAGCCCCACGTCAGGCTCTTCTGCTGGGAGCCTGCTTCTTCCTCTCTCACTCCCCCTACTTGTGTTCCCTCTCTCGCTGGCTGTCTGTCTCTGTCAAATAAATAGATAAAATCTTTAAAAAAAAAGAGAAAGAGAGAGAGAGATAGAACAGGAGTGGGGGAGGGGAAAGGGGCAAGGGAGAGGGAGAGAGAAAATCTTAAGCAGGCTCCATGCCCAGTGTGGAGCCCAACTTGGGGCTCAATCCCACAACACTGAGATTATGACCTGAGCTAAAATCAGGGGTTGGACACTTAACCAACTGAGCCACCCAGGTGCCCCTAAAAAATCCAGTTCTTACCTTCCCATAAAGAAATTTCTGGACACAGACAACTTAGCACCACCAAAAAAACAGTGATAAGGCAAATATATAGCTCAACTTATATATGTATATATATGTAAATATATATAGTGTAACTATATGTATATAATATTTATGTATTTGTCGAGTTACTTAGATTCATAGGTATGCAAACACATAAAGGAAAACATGCAAAGATATACATCAAAATGATTATGATGACTTCTGAGAGAGGGATTTGGGGTTGTCCCTTTACCTATATTTTTATGAAACCATATTTATGCCCAAACACAACTCAATCAAAGGTTAGATTTGTTGAGGTCAAATAGCCGATAGTAGGAAAATTAGGTTGAGACCCACCCTGAGATCTGCCGTCTGGTTCTGGACACTACTATATTCAAAGCAAACAGTAGTCGCTCACTAAATGTTAATCCAAAGGAAAACTATTTCTCCCATTTTAACACAGAAGAAGAGTCCACCACATATGTAACATTGTGCATTTATTTACAAAGAGGTTAGAGAAACACAGAGAGTCTGGCCCCCTGTGCACTGGGGAGTCACCATCGTCATAATAAATACAGTAATTTTAAAAAAGAAAAAAATACTGGATTAGAACAGCTGAGGGTCTTCCTGGGCTCCCCACACTCCCCCTCAGTGGGGGAGAAAGGGGGCACGAGATAGAAGCCATTTTCCTTCCCCTCTTCTACCTTCTAATCCTCCATAACTGTCCAGAGATAGAGGTGAAAGAGTCTTCCTTTCCAGGTGTTACCACCTCCTACTTGACCCTCAAAACCCCAAAGTCAGTGCTCCTTCCTTTCTCAGGGCACTCTGCGGCACCACCTGGGTGAGACAGAGTCTCTGACCATGGTGCCAAGGGGATATCCTAAGAATCCAGGGACATGGACGGGGGCACTTTGTGAATGGGGGGGAGTGGGGGAAGACACCATATCTGGGCATGGAAAGGAGGAATAAGAGGGTTCAGTGACAGAAGTGAACAGGAACAAACGGACTAAGTGTCTAAACTAAAATGGGGAAATTCAAACTGAATTACCCGTTCTGCATACCATAGTACACCCATAGTACGGATGAGGAAAGTGAGGCCCAGACTAAGAGAACTTTCTTGCCCAAAGGCTGCAGAGCCAGCAGCTGAACTGGGTCAAACAGGGCTCCTCCCCCATTCCTCCCTACGGTGGAGGGGGAGCCTTTTCAACCAAGACTGGCAGTGGATGGGGGCAGTGAGGAAGGGTCTTTGGAAGCAGAGAAAATGGTGGTCTTTGGAAGGGAGGTATGGAAGGGTCGTGATTGGGAGTGTGGTGGTGCAGAGGCCATGAAGGGGAGCCCAAGCAAACTCCCAAACTCACACTGTAGTCATGACCTTGAGAGAACCCGAACGGAAACGCAGTATCTTTTTCTTGAGTGCGTGGGAGGCCTTGATCTTCACAAAGACTTTGGCGGGGCCCGCGGGCGCCCCTCCACCTGCACCACCCCCTGCCCCAGAGGCTGCGGTGGCCGCCACCAGCTGCTGCGGCCAAACCAGGCCACCGCTGCCATCTGAGTCGCTGGATGCGGAGCTGAAGGCCGGCGACTCCCCCTCGCTGGCGCTCGATTCACTCTCCCCATAGGCGCCGCCAACGCCGCCTGTGGGTCCCCGGCGTCCAAGGGGCCCCAGGCGCCCCGCCGAGCACTCCGAGTCGCTGCCCGCGCAGCCATAGAGAAGACGGCGCTGAGGAGCGGACGGTGATGGGCCGGGCCCCGGGCCGCGGGCCGCTGGGGCTCGGGGCCGGCCGCGGC
>NW_023246348.1:0-528 GCF_002007445.2 Ailuropoda melanoleuca | reverse complement strand
AAACGTAGGTTGCTGGATAGAGAAGTGAATCAAAGGAGCACCGAGTCACACCCTGGTGCTGTGAATCTGGAGAGCAGTGTATAAATTGCCTGGAATGACACGCCCCAATCGTGTTGCCCCTGTATCATTTGAAAGGAACATGGAGTTCTTGCCTACCTGCCAGAGCCTGACCCACGGGATGCCTCCCCAACCCCACCCAGGTCAGCGGCCCTCCGCCCCTCCCCCACTGCAGAATGTCATGAGTCCTGCATTCTACCCGTGTTGAGATTCAAACTTTTCCCTCCTTGACTTGGCTACTGAGCATCTCCTGGAGCGGCTCATTGTCTGGGTCCTGCACGTGACTTTTCTCAGTGTGGGGGCTGCCGGGCAGCAGCATCCCCTGCCTGTGGGGATGGCTTCAGAAGGAGGTAAGCCTGTAGGCTGGGTGGGACGTGTCAGAGTCCTGGCCATCCCCGAAATCCTTGGGACTCAAAGGTGACTCTGGCTAGGGGCCCTTAGGTGGGGCTAGGTAGAGGAAGGGGAGCGCAC
>NW_023246347.1:0-3449 GCF_002007445.2 Ailuropoda melanoleuca | reverse complement strand
TCTATGTTTCTATGTCTGGTTATTGGGAATAATGCTGCAGTGAACATGGGAGTGCAGCTATGTTTTTGAGGGAGTGTTTTGTGTTCTCCAAATCTCAGTAGAGCCATTACTGGGTCATCTGGCAGTTGTATGTATTTTTTCGGGAACCTCCGTACTGTCTGTCACAGGGGCTGTACCAATTTCCATTCCGGCCAACAGTGCACAGGGTCCCCTTGTCTACACGCTGTTGACCACAGCTGGTGTCTGTCCCTAGGACGATTACCGTTCCAACAGTTGTGAGATGATAGCTGGTTGTGGTTTTGACTTATGTTTCCCTGACGATGATTAGTGATGTTGAACAACTATTTCTGTGTCTGTTGGCTGCCTGTGCGCCATCTTTGGAAAGTATCTATTCATTTATTCTCTCCATTTTTTTACACAGTTTTTTTTTTTGTTTTGATTTGTATGAGTGTTTTGTGTATTTTGGATATTAGCCTCTTCTCACACATATGATTT
Organism: Ailuropoda melanoleuca; assembly: GCF_002007445.2. Lineage (NCBI taxonomy): Eukaryota > Metazoa > Chordata > Mammalia > Carnivora > Ursidae > Ailuropoda > Ailuropoda melanoleuca. The sequence goes on along the minus strand of NW_023246347.1, from coordinate 2,954 downwards.
GCAGGTATTTTTTCTCATTGGGTCGGTTGTCTTTTATGTTTTTGTTAGATTATTTTGCTGTGCAGAGGATTTCAGTCTGATGTCATTCCACTTGTTTATTTTTGCTTTTGTTGCCTTTGCTATTCGTGTCTGATCTAAAAGACTCTTTGCCAAAACCAAAGTCAAGAAACTTACTACTTGTGTTTTCTTGGAAGTTTTTGGATTCAGGTCTTATGTTCAAGTCATTCATCCATTTAAAATTTTTGTGTGCAGTGTAAGAAAGTGGTCCAGTCATTCTTCTGCATTTAGGGTCCAGTTTTCCCAGTACCGTTCCCTGAAGAGACAGTCCTCTCCCCATTGTATGTTTTATGTTCCTGTGTTGTGAGTTAAGACCATCTATGTGTGGGTTAGTTTCTGAGGTATTTTTGTTTGTTTTTTGTCTTACAGTTTATTTGTTGGGGAAATCTTTTTCCTGTAGGAGTATATGCAGTGTGGACTTTATTGATTACGTGTTTACAATATTTGTTAGGACATTTCTCTGACATGTGTTTTCGTAAATGAGTGGCTGGATCTATAGCTTTCAACAGGTTTAACATTGGGGCAGAACTGCTTAAGTACTATTATATTCTTCCATCAGAGAGCAGATTGTGTCTAATTGTCATCTTTTGTGATGTTCTCAGTTGTGATGACTATATATTTCCTTTTCCATGATAGGTTTATTAAAGTGAATTTAATTTTTCTTAAAAATGTGGATTCTAAATCATTATTTTATAATATATATTTATACAAAACATGTTTAAAGAAATGCATTTATTAGAATCAGCTGTTAAAACAGGACATAAATATTAATTCAATTCCAAGTTAATAATAATTCTATTAGAGCTAAGTTTAAATATACCTTTCTGACTCTAATGAATAGACTTTGCCAAAAATGCTATGGTTATCAGTTTCCGAGCTTTCTATTGTGTTCCATTGACCTGTGTGTCTTTTTTTATGCCAGTACCACACTGTTTTGAGGACTACTGCTTTGTAATCTAGCCTGAAATCCGGAAGTGTGGTGACTCCAGCTCTCTTCTTCCTTCTCTAGATTGCTTTGGATATTCAGGGTCTTTTGTGATTCCATATGATTTTTAGGACTGTCTTCTATTTCTTTGAATAATGCCATTGGAATTCAGGTAGAGAATTCATCACATCTGTAGATTGCTTTGTGTACAATTCACGTGTTAACATTATTAAGTGTTTCAGTTAATGAGCATGGCGTATGCTTTTATTTATTTGTGTCTTCTTCCGTTTCTTTAACCTATACATTCCCACCCCCAACATACATGTTTTTCCTCCTTCTCCACCATGTGTTCAGTGTACCAGGTCTTTCCATTCCTGGTTACTTTTATTCCTAGATATTTTTTTTTTTCTTGATGCAATTGTAAATGGCATTGTTCTCTTAATTTCTCTTCGTGAAAGTTTGTCATCAGTATACGGATGCAACAAGTTGGGGTGCCTGGGTGGCTCAGTCAGTTAAGTGTCTGCCTTCAGCTCAGGTCATGATCCTGGGGTCATGGGATCGAAACTTCTGATTGACTGCTTAGCAGGGAATCTGCTTCTCCCTCTCCCTCTGCTGCTCACACCCTGCTTGTGCTCTCTTTCTCTGTTTCAAATAAATAAATACAATCTTTAAAAAAAGAAATGCAACAGGTCTCTGTATATTGACTTTGTATCCTGTAGCTTTACTGAATTTGTTGATCCTAACAGTTTTTGGTGGAATCTTTTTGGATTTCTATATATAGTATCATGTCATTTGCCAATAGTGACAGTTTTCCTATTTGGATTCATATCTTTCTTTTCTTTCCTTTTTTATCTAAATGCTTTGGATATGCCTTTCATTACTATGTTGAATGAAAATGATGACAGTGGGCATCTTTGTCTTGTTCTTTTTTTTTTTTTAAGATTTTATTTATTTATTTGACAGAGACAGCCAGAAAGAGGGAACACAAGCAGGGGGAGTGGGAGAGGAAGAAGCAGGCTCATAGCAGAAGAGCCTGATGTGGGGCTCGATCCCAGAACTCCAGGATCACGCGCTGAGCTGAAGGCAGACGCTTAACGACTGTGCCACCCAGGCGCCCCTCTTTGTCTTGTTCTTGATCTTAGTGGAGAAGTTTTCAGCTTTTAGCCCTTGAGTATGATGTCAGCTATGGGCTTTTCGTATATGGCCCTTGTGTTGAGGAATATTCCCTCCATACCCAAATGGTTTAAAGTTTTTATCATAAATGCATATTGAGTCTTGTTAAGTGTTCTTTCTGCGTCTGTTGTAACAACCATATGATTTTCATCTTTTATCTGGTGAAGGTAGTGTATCCCATTGGCTGATGTGCAGACGTGGAATCATCTTCGCACGCCTGGAACAGATCCCATTCGATCGTGTTGTGTGGTTTTCCTGATGTATTGTTGAATTCAGTCTGCTGATAATTTTTTGGGGATTTTTGCATCTCTGTTCATGAGGGGCATTGGCCTTTCCTTGTGGTGTCCTTGTCTTGTTTGGTAGCAGTGTAATGCTGGCTTCATAAAATGAGTTTGGACATATGCCCTCCTCTCCTATTTTTTGAAGAGTTTGAGAAGGGCTACTGTCTGGTTGAACTCCTTAGTGAAACTTTCTTGTCTTGGACATTNGATCGTGTTGTGTGGTTTTCCTGATGTATTGTTGAATTCAGTCTGCTGCTAATTTGTTGAGGATTTTTGCATCTCTGTTCATGAGGGACATTGGCCTTTCCTTGTGGTGTCCTTGTCTTGTTTGGTAGCAGTGTAATGCTGGCTTCATAAAATGAGTTTGGACATATGCCCTCCTCTCCTATTTTTTGAAGAGTTTGAGAAGGGCTACTGTCTGGTTGAACTCCTTAGTGAAACTTTCTTGTCTTGGACATTTGTTGGGAGGTTTTTGATTATCGAATCATTGCTTTTACTAGTGATCAGTCTGTTTAAAT
>NW_023246346.1:0-2152 GCF_002007445.2 Ailuropoda melanoleuca | reverse complement strand
TACCGGAGGGCCGCCGCCGCCGCCGCCGCGTCCTAGCGCTGGTGGCTGCTGCAGCAGCCCGGCTCTGCTGGAGGGTCCGTGCGGCGTGGTGTAGAGGAGGCTGCCGGCGGTCTGCTCCGCGCCGAGGGCACTGGGGAGGAGGGGGCCGGCGGCGACGGCGCCGCTTTGGAGGGAGGAGGAACAGGAGGTGGTGGAAGTGTTCGTGGTGAGGATCTGGATGTACGCGCCCGGGGCGGCAGCAGCGGCGGCGGCGGCGGCGGGGAAGCCGGGGCTGGCTAGCAGTGCCCTTTTGTCCATGGAGGCTGCAGCGGCGGCGGCGACGACAGCCGCCCCCTCCCCACCCCCGGCGGTCACCAGGTACTGCTCCAGGGCGGGCTGGATCCCCTTTCTCATCTCTCGCTCCTGCTCTTTTTATTGCTATGGTATATTAATGTATTGTTTTCAATTTCTTTATTATTTGCAGTCGGAGTTTCCAAGTCTCTCCTCCTTCTCTCCTCCCCGCCCGGCGCTTCCGAGCCCCTTCTCTCTCTTTTCTTTTTATTTTTCCGCACCGCACGGGCCCCGGGGGCCAAAAATAATCGGGGCTCTGGAGAGAGGAGGGTCCCGGCCGCACGGATATCGGGCCCCGAGGGGGGATGGAGGCGTCGGGGGCGGCCGATGCAACGGATTGCGAGGCGGCGGCGGCAGCCCGGGTGCTGCGGCCGGCAGCTGAAAAATGGCTCCAGGAAGCTGCTGCTGACAATGAATGAAGGGATACGGTTTACGCGCCAAGGTCCTCCCGCGAAACTCAGATTTCCCGCCGGCTTTTCAAACCATATTTGCATATCCCCGCCCTTCAACCCGCCGAGGACCGTTCCCACAGCCCATTGGGCCTCTGCCTCCTTACTTAAGTCCCAATCGCGGCGCAGGGCCGCGACTTGCTGGTTTCCATTGGCTACCGTGCATCACGGTTACCGGGGCGACAGGGGCTCTATTTGCATAGGCCTCCTTGACTGGCTGGGGGAAAGCAGAGTTTTTTAGGAGGTGGGGCAAAGCCTTTCCTTCTCTCCCACGGAAAGCCACGCCTTGTCCAAGCTCCGCCCGGTCCCCGCCCGCACGCCGGGCGGGGGCTGCTGACCTGGGCAGGCGCTCAGCGCCCCGCAGACTCAGTGTGGATCTAGTCTGGAGCGCAAGTTTCGCTTTTGGAAATTGTCAAGGTGACCAAAGGGACACTTGCGGGAATTCTCTTTCCTTTGGCCAGTCAGTGTAATAGATGTACACGAGCTGGAGATTCTTCCAAATATGTTCCAAAGGCAAGTTGGACCATGCGGACGATGCCTGGCAGGTGGTAACTGAGCCCTTTAAATCGTGGGTTTCTCTTTTCCTGAAATCCAACCAATGCGGCGGCGAGAGCTGATCCCGAGGCCCAGGCTGATAGACAGAAGCATGTGGGCAGACGCGATCGTGGGGGCAGAAGGTTCGACTGACGTGATTGCGGGCACCACTTGAGTTAGCATTCCAGATCCTTCCTGGTAGCTTCATTATTAGCCTGGATGGGGTTTAAGTAAAAATTAACTCTGGAACGTTTTGAGCGAAACCTTACCACGAGTATTGGTTTGAGTCCAGCGGACATCCCCCGCTGGCCCAGAAGCACCCAGGGCAGTTAATCAGGGCTAACCTAGGACTGATCTGCGGGTTTCTAATCCGCCAAGCAGTAATCCGAAGAAGTACACGCTTCCCACGATGACGTCTTGCTCCTAGCAAACGCTGCACGCCCAGGCACCACCGCTTTACAATCTCGGTTTCTACCAAGTTCTCTGGCTGAAAGCAAACGCGACGATCCAGACTCATTCCAAAACATTTTAAACGACTTTTTTTTTTTTTTAGTAAACCATAAATCGTCTCCAGAAGTCTATTAAATTATTGTCAAATTGACTTCTGTATTGATGCAAGTGTTCATGGGTCTTAAAATTGAAGGTTGCTTCTGTGAGGCTGAACAGGAAAAGGGACCCCTGCAGGAACGTGGGGAAAGGTGTACATGTCAGTCGTCATTTACAATTCCAGTCACCGAGAATTGTACAAAATAGCCGCTAAGCTGGTGTTCACCGGGTGATGAGGGTTGCGATTCTTCATGCCCTGATGCAAAACTTAATTATTGTTATTTATTTTTTTT
>NW_023246345.1:0-2152 GCF_002007445.2 Ailuropoda melanoleuca | reverse complement strand
TCGCTGGCTGTCTCTGTCAAATAAATAAATAAAATCTTTAAAAAAAAAATTCAGCTTAATTACATCTACCCTTAGGGGCACAATCAGGAAACACATTTTTTTAGAAGTGTTGGCATCTTTCCTTCACACCTGGGCTTTGCTGCCGACTCCCTCCAAGTCCTAAATCATGCGCTGAAACGCAGCTTCGGAGGGGCTCAGGCATAAAAGATGGGGAGCTCTTGGGAGCAGCAAACACTCCCTCTCCTTTCACCCCCTTTGCTCCCTCCTTGTGCGAAGGAAGCTAAGTTGTCACATCCAGTTACAAAGTTTATGCTAAGAATCCATTTCTATTTCTAAGAAGGTAGACTTTCAAGGCCGAAAATGCAATGCTCTGTGTATCCAACCAAAGTTGGCAGCCACTGGGACAACCTGGATCAAATTCTTAAATCTTTTTTTAAACCCAAGCTTCCATAGTCCAATGGATAAAACAGAAAGTATGCTTGTCCTTGTTTCCATTCTTCATCCGGGAGGTGGGAGTGAGGCGTGTTCGGTATTGCAGTGTTTACATTGTATATTTTAACATATAAACAGCCTGCAAACGTAGGTTCCCAACCAGGACTGGTCCATCTGGGGCTGCGCAGCCCAGACCAGAGGCAGGTCACCCACCAGGTCAGACCAACATGGGTGGTAGGACCTCTCGTCCCGACCCAACCTTTTAGAGCTGTCAGCCCGGGGCAGGGACGGACAGCACCACCCCTGCGTCCGTGTGCGCATCTGGGAAGTGGCAGACTTGCATCCTGACCTAGCAGAGACCTGTGGTCAGACGCTAGCACTGTCATCTACGTGACCGCTTCACATAAAGGTGGGCACAGAGTTTGTGGCCGATCCTTGGCCTTGTTTCCTTGCCCTATCAGAGCAAGGCTCATGCTCGTCGCTGCCTGGTGGAGGAAAGAGATCCCCACGTCATGCCCTTCTTTGTCTCTTCATCACCCCCCACAGACTACCCCCACTTGTGCGCACTGTTCCACTACCTGGCTGCTCTCTGGCCCTTCCTTTCCTGGCAAACTCCTGCCCGCACTCCTAGGTGCCACACCTGGGGAAGCCCTCCTCCCTGCCGGGTGGGGAGCTCCTCTCTCCCTGCCCACTCCCCCCCCTGCCCCATGGGCTCCCATGGCGTCCTGCACATGGCTCCCACGGCCCTCAGGACATTGCATGTAGGCACCACACTGATTTCCTCACTCCCCGGTGATCGCCTCCAAGGGAGAAAACGTTGGAAAGCAGTTGGCATCTCTCCTGTATGCAGAAGGTGCTCAGTAAATGCTGCCTGCATGGCAGCACGAAAAGAACTTGAGAGCAGAGTCTGGAGCCTGATTGCTCTGTGTGTCCCCTTCAGGGTCTATCCCAAGGACTGGCTGACAGTAGGGGCTCAACGAACGGTTGTGCATTGAAACTGACTTTCAAAGTCCACATCGACTTTGTCCAAGGGGCCCCTCCCGGCCTCCTGCTGCAGCCTGAAGACCTGGGACACCCTCCTATCCTATCCCATCCCCCCACTTGTATCAGTGCCCAGTCTTCAGGTCCCCTCCCCCCACCCCACCGGGCATGGTCGGAGCCCTCCCAGGGACAGGTGCACAGCCACTCCTCCCCTGAGCCCAGGGCACAGTCTTTCCTTCTCCAGTGGCGGCGCCCCCGGTGGGGAGCGGAGGTGCAGAGAACATTCCCCCGTTGGCAGAGCCGCTTTAATTTTTACAAGGGATCTTGTTCTCAAAGGAGGAAAGCTGGAGCCAAACCAATTAATTTTTTAAACACCCCAGAGATCCAGATTAAACACGGTTTGCCAGACATAGCTACAGCCTGACAAAAATAGGAGACTTTCTGGGAAGTTCTCCGCCTCTGGTGTGGGTCAGCCTGGTCAGGACCTGCGCCTGCCCCATCGAGCTTTGCGGGTTTACTCCCCTCCAGCTAGTAGAGTGCTTAGCTCCCTCTTTGGAGAAAAAAAAAATAAGGCTGATGAGGTGAAGTAAAAACAGCAAAACAACTAAAATCAATATGCAGTATTTTCTTTTTCAAATGAAGCCTTCCCCGGTATTCGTTAAATCCCTCCAAATAATAATTCTTAAACAAGTACTATCCCTTTCATCCCTCAGCACTTGGTTTTTTGTTTGGTTGGTGT
>NW_023246344.1:0-2152 GCF_002007445.2 Ailuropoda melanoleuca | reverse complement strand
AATTCACTTCCTTTTTAAGGCGGAGTCTGTTCCGTTGTGTGCGTCGGCCACATCCCGCTCATCCATTCACCTGTCAGTGAACACTTGCACTCTTGGGGATAACGGTGCTCTGAACATGGGGGTGCGACTGTCTCATGAAGACCCTGCTTCCACTTCCTTTGGAAGTACCCAGAAGTGGGCTTGCTGGGCCATGTGGCAGTTCCGTGTTTAAGTTTTGGGGACTCCCCAGACTGTTTTCCACAGTGGGTGTGCTGTATTGCGTTCCCGCCAGCAGTGCACAAGGGTTCCAGGTTTTCCACAACCTCTCCAACACTTGTTTTCTGTGTTTTTGATAGCAGCCATGCTAATGGGTGTGAGGTGGTAGCTCCTTGTGGTTTTTGTTTGCATTGGCCTAATGATCAGTGTTGTCAAACATCTGTTCATGTGTCTGTTGGCCATTTATAGATCTTCTTTGGAGAAATGTCTGCTCAAGTCCTCTGCCCATTTTTAAATCAGGTTGTTTGGGGTTTTGTTGTTGAGTTTTAAGAGTTCTCTATTCAGTCTGGATATTAACCCCTTATCAGATAGATACATGATTCACAAAGATTTCTACATTGTATTTGAAGTTTTAAAAAAATAGGAAGTTAAGAGTTAGGGAAATAGCAAATACATTGTGTTTGAAGTGGGGAAAAAAAGGATGGAAATTAGAGGGAATGCTGGAGACTTCACAGAAAGTGACAGTTACAGTGATGAAAAGGACAGAAAAATTATGGAAATGACACTTAAAGATTTGACGCCTAGGCAATGGGCTTTCACTCTGGGTTTGAGCTGTGCTTACTGACCCAGTGGCTCTCAGGGCAGCACTGGTTCAGCCAGTGCTTACTCAGCATCTGCCAGGCACCGTTTTAGAAGCTGGAAGCTCAGAGGTGAACGGGATGGACAGTGAGCTCAGCCTTCTTAGCACTTTTTCTGCAGTGGGAGCTTGGCAGTCAGCAAGGTAAAACACAGAATGCTCAGTGCTGGGGAGAGAGAGAAAACCAGGGGCGGGGGGGGTGTTGGGGGCGTGGACCTCTTCTCAGGGAAGAGTGTTCAGGGTGGTTAGAACAGCAGGTGAGGGACCTTGAGGTGCAGAGGAAATGCACCAAGGGTCTGATGATTGGATCACAGCCCGGTCAGGGCCTGACCCAGGATATGGTGTGGAGAGGAGGAGCAAGAGAGTGCTAACAGTCAGTTTTGTCCTGGAAGTATTTTGAAGCTGGAGCCTATAGGATTTGCTGTGCAGAAGATGTGGGCTCAGAAACCAAAGAGCCAAGGTGATGCCAGCTTGGGCCTGAGATGGGGGCTCGTGAGGAGAGCTGCTTTGGGAGGTAGGTCAGGAGCTGTTTGGGGATCTAAGGAGTCTGAGGTGGTCCTCAGCATCTGCGTGGAGGGTCCTCGCCGTGTCCTTGAGTGGCCGGCGTTCTCATGCACAAGGGCAGGGGTGGCCATTCCTGTTAACCTGCTAGAAGGTGCTAGCGTTGCCCTTCTGTGTTGCTGTGATTCTGCTCGTGCTGGTTCATGTGGAAGTGCAAGTATCACAAGTGTAATGCCGTTGGCCAAGGAGGCAGCTTTTTTAAACTATCCTCAGTCCTTGACTCCTGGGTGGCAGTAATTATGGGCTTTTATTTTTAGAGACTTTGACTAGTCGTTAAAGAGAAACATGAAAACATCTGTTGGTGCTTCCAAACTGCTGTTATTGGAATGCTCTGGAATGTTCTTGTGCACATGTCTTATGCTTTTATGTGTACAATTTTATAGTTTATATAACACAGCTTCATTTTGCCACAGTGGCAGAGAGGATCTCAGCCCTTACTTAAGGGCTTTTTCTGATGACAGTGAAAAAAAAGAGAAATATTTTCTTCTTCAATCCACAATCTTAAACACCTGCCTGGAACTAATAACCTCTAAAGCTTCAGTTTAGCCTTCTGTAAAATAAATTTGTTGATGAGTCTAAAATAAATTTTTTTTCCTAAAATAAGTCTCATGTTCCTGATTATGAAAAATACATTCTTAGTATTCCATATTTAAATATTCATGATGTTTCTTCATATCTTCATAATTATATGTTTTGGACTTGTTTAGTCTTTACTAATATGTGACAGTATGCTTTTTTGCTTTTTTTTTTTTTTTTTTT
>NW_023246343.1:0-2151 GCF_002007445.2 Ailuropoda melanoleuca | reverse complement strand
GTCCGCCAGCGCCGAGACTCTGGTTACGCTGCGGTCGCCGGCCGGGCCAGACTCAAGCAAGCGAACGCCGAGAAGCCGAGCGCGCGCCTTCACTTTCGGTCCTGGCGGGCCCGGGGAGGAAGAGGGGCTAGCGCGGGACAGGGGCGGGGCCAGGAGTGGGCGGGGCCGGGCTGCTCGCCCTGGCGTGGTAGGCAGAGCGCAGACCGCGCGGCTCCCCGGCCTCTCCCAAAGCTGGGATTTGCTGAAAACCTGTGGTTATCAGCGGCAGGGGCAGAGCCGGCGTCAGGGCGGGTGACCTCAGGGTGTCCAGGGGTGCTGGGCTGAGCTTGCCCTCGCTTGTTCCCTCCCTCCTCCTTAGTGCTTGATAAGTAGCATTGATGTGCTGGAACTAGCTGCACTGTCTTCTTCCCAGGTCGTGATTTTTAATTAGTCTCTTAAGCGCTCTTAGCGCAGCCACCTCCCATCACATCGTCTTTGGTTTGGTTTATCAAAATCCTCCTCCCCTAGGAGCCCTGTACCTACAGGGAAGACTTGAATGCAGCTAGCCTTTGAGAAAGGCGGCGATATTGCAAGAAAGCCTCCAAAAATTGTGACCAGTAAAGTTGGCAGGAGGCACTCTAAGACTCAGACTCCCTGAGGTTTGCAAACACATCCAAGCCTGGGCCTCGGGCTGACTTTTAGCCTTTCTGAGACTCTGTTTCCTCGTGGACAAAATGGAAATGAGAATAAGTACTTTTCAGAGGAGTGGAAAGGCATAGGCGCCAGTATGGGAAGCAGGGTTAATGGTGGCCATTATAACTCCTGCTAAGGGACCCTTTAATTTGAGTCACTTTGGGACACTACAGAGCTGAAATAAGGAAGCCTTCAAAATAAGAGAGAATGAGGTAAAAGTAAGCAGGATCCATTTTGTCTGTTACAACAGACCATTGCTTTTTATGTCAGAACTATCACAGTCCTACTTTTTAAATCTCTAATAGGTCTCAGTAGACAAAATTTAAATGTAAAAGGTTAAGTATTTTTACAGGTTTGTTCTATTTGCTAATTATCAATGACTCAATACAAAAGTTAACTTTCAGGTCAATACTTTAAACAGCTTTATTCAGGTTTAATCGACGCACAGTAACTACACATTTAAAGTGTGTAAATTGCAGTTTTGACACATGTATATCCCATGACACCATGCCTACGATCAAGATAGTGAACGTGTCCATCAACCCCAGAGGTTTCCTCAAGCCCCTTTATAACCCCTCCTGCTCCCCCCCAACCACTAATATGCATTTTGTCACTTCAGATTCGTTTGGATTTTCTAGTTTTAGTTAAATGGAATCGTAGAGTACGTACAGGTTTTTTTCCTGCCTTTTCACTCATAATCACTTTGAGATCCATCCATTGTTGTGTGTATCAACAGTTCACTCCTTTTAATTGCGGAGTGGTATTCCGTCATGCGGCCACACCACTGTTTGTTCATTCTTTCACATGTTGATGTTCATTTGGGCTGTTTCCAGTGTGGGGCTATTACACTAAAGCTGCCACCCATATGCTTTCATCTCTGGTAGATAAACACCTAAGAGTAGAATAGTTGTATCATATGGTAGTAGTATGTGTAATTTTTTTTTAAGATTTTATTTATTTATTTATTTGAGAGAGGAAGAGAGAAGCAGAGGGAGAAGAACAAGCAGACTCTGCACTGAGTGGGGAGCCCAGCGTGGGGCTCGATCCCAGGACCCTGAGATCATGACCTGAGTCCAAATCACGAGTCAGGCACTTAACCAACTGAGCCACCCAGTTGCCCCTGTATGTATAACTTTTAAAGTACTTAATGAACTGTTTTCCGCAGTGATTATACCATTACATTCCCATCCATCAGTGTGTGGAGTTCTGGGTCCTCCCCATCCCCATCAAACAGCAAGGACCATGTCAACTACTTGGTATGGTCAAGCTTGTTCATTTTAGCCATTCTAAGCAGTGTGTAGTGGTATCTCATTGTGGTTTTAATTTGCATCTCCTCATTTACTAGGGAATCTCAGTTCATACTTCGTGTCATACACAAAATGAACTCAAAATGGTTTATAGACCAAACTTTTTTTTTTAAGATTTTATTTATTTATTTGACACAGAGACAGCCAGTGAGAGAGAGACAAGCAGGGGGAG
>NW_023246342.1:0-2151 GCF_002007445.2 Ailuropoda melanoleuca | reverse complement strand
TTGTTGTTGTTGTTGTTGTTGTTGTTGTTTTTCCTGGAGCTTATAAAACAGTAGAGGGAAATAGACAACAGAAATTAAGCATGTAGCATATAGTTTGTCAAACTGCAAAACATATTACAGAGAATAATAAAGAAGGATGGGAAATAAGGAATGTATATGAGAGAGTTCTAATCTAAAGCACACATTAGAGGATGGAGTCCAGGATTACTCCAATGAGAACTGATCAAGGAGAAGAAGGAACAAGCAAAGGAGAGTGATTAAGAGAAGTCACTAGTGAAGGAGGCAAACTAAGATAGTGTGTCTGGGATCAAGGGAAGGAAGTGTTCCAAGCGAGAGAGTGGCATCCATGGTTTCCCATGCTACATGAAGATTGACAGAAACATTCACTGTTTGTTCAGCATTTGTTCATCTGTAGGAAAAAAAGAACTGACTGCCAATTTTTATAAGATAACAGGAGGAGAATCTGGAGAATATCAAATATAGGAGTTTTTTCCAGATATTTTATATAAGGGGAAAATAAGGTTTATCTGATGAGAGAAATGGGGTCAATAGTGTTTATGAGGATGGAAGAAATAATAGAATTTTTTTGATGAGAATGACAAAGCATATTAGGACAATCTGATAATGCAAAATACAAGAAAATTAATGCTGTCTGTCACCGAGTTGGTGAAAGAGGATACAATCAACGCGCAACTTGAAGTTTAGACCACAGACAGGGGTAGAGATAAGTGACCACAGCGTCAGAAGTGAAAGATGAGTGAATGGAGCAGGGATAAGGGGTTTTGTGGATGCGTGCAGAATTTCTTTCCTGATTTCTCCGATATTCTGAGTAAGATAGGACACTCATCCATGAGCTGAGAGTGAGGAACAGGGAGGACGTACAGGGAGATTGAGGACAGAAGAGGAGGTATGAACAGCCTTCCAAGGGAGTGAGAGAATGAAGGTGTTAAGGAAATGCAGGATGATTGCCATTCAGGTTGGAGAGTCCATGTGATATTCAGGGTCATAGATATAAAGTAGACCAGTCAACTAAGGGGCTGGTTAATACTATATGTGTATATATTCAGAGTAAGAAACACTTACACAGTGGTAAGATATACTATAGTTTACAGCAGACTCCTTCAAGCCAGCTGGCCGACACAGAGTGTGATCACTTGATGTATCACAGGACAGTCAGGATTTATGGAGACTCTTCAAGAAGAGTCCAGTTCTTACCCCAATGGCAGCATCATCACCATTTGTGTGTACTTCAGCAGAAAGCACAATGAGGGCCACAATGCCACACCTTTCTAGTTGGTTCCGTGGTTCTGAGACTTATTGTGCCCAATCATTTTTACATATATAAATTCTTAATTTCTTAGACCCTAAACCCACATTAAAACTACTTGTTTATTTATGTTTGTATTTCCTTCTGTCAATCATTGTCACTCTATGACAACCATGACATCTTTATGTAAATAAATGTTTTTTTAAGTTATAATTCCCATGGTTGTTTATTCTTTATTCTATATTTAAGCTGTTTACCACAAGTTCTTTCATTCTATGACTTTGTCATTCCATAGTTATTTTTAAAATGTTTTGAAATATTTAAGAAAAAAGTTAGAAAGGCCAAAATAGTGAATAAACATATACTCATCACATCAGAGCTAAAGAAATAATGTATTAATACAGTCTAAGCTGTGTGTATGTAATTCTGCTCATTATGCCTTTCCCGCCATGGAGAGTTAGTATTATATTATACTTAATGATTGTAATACCCATGTATTTCTTTCTACTTTAACAACATACATTAAGCTTTATATGTTATATTTTAATAACATAGGTTAAAAGCAACTTAGGAAGTATATCTACACTATATCATCATTTAGGCCCATTGTATAGTAGGATCTCAAACTTTATATGAATGATAATGTACTGCCCATATATCACGTAACTTTCTCCTCCCTGATGTGCCGTGAAGGTTAATTTCCATAGTCTTAGAATTCACCTGAATGATTTTGTTAAATTCCTGTATGCCGGTACCCTGGTAAAGTCATGGAACAGACTGATTGATAGTGCTTCTTTGTAATCATGGGTACATGGCGTTTCAGCGTAATTTGTACCAGCTTGTCACCATTGTTTATTGATAACAGTAAGATTGATAATGGTAAG
>NW_023246341.1:0-2150 GCF_002007445.2 Ailuropoda melanoleuca | reverse complement strand
CTCCCTTCAATCTAAACAGTCTCATACTTTGCAGCAACTGAGTTTTTATCTATAATAGCATGCCACGCTACCCCAGTCATCATAGGGTGGCATGATTATGGTGGCAAAGACTTGAAAATAAGAAACTAGTATGTTTAAAAAAATGATTAGCATCCATTTTTAAAAAAAAGAACAGGTGTTTATGAAATAACAACTAAGTGATAATGAAATTAGAATGTACAGATACAAAAGAAAACCAATTAAAATTATTGGAAATCAAAACGTATAGTCATTTGGATTTTTTTTAAATTTCAACAGAAGGAATAAATAATCAAAGCAAGAATGCCATCAAAGAGAGACTTTAAGAATTGTAATATGTAAATTAGAAAATTGTATAAAAGAAAGAAAAAAAGAATTGAAAATATTGATGATTTTGAAAAATAGGGAGTTTTATTATACATCAGTAAATAGTTCCAGTAGGAGAGAACAGAGAGATAGTTACTGAATATTTTCTAGAATTAAGGCAAGGCATGAGTATTCATATTCAAAAAAGTTTAAAGGATGCCAAGCAAGATGACATTTTAAAAACGTCATCGTATGTTTACATTTAGGTGGAGCTAAAGAATATCAAGAACAAAATGTTTGCTTTTTGGAGTGGGGAGATATGAAATGACACTGATGCTTCCCTTAATTACCAGGGGTTTATTCTTGCATTCTATTGTAAGAAAGCTTTCTTCTTTATTGATTTAGTTGTTTGCCTGCTGTCACTTCTCATGTAGTCGTTGTGTTGCCCTCCAACTCAGTTTAGTTTGCTGCTGTTTTTGACTGTTTGCTAGACAACCCCAAAACTGTATTTGTTAAGAAACTTTCTGTGAATAACAATTAAGAATTGTCTATGAGACAGAAGATTGCACTTAAAGCAGCATATACTACTACTATAATAACAATAGCTTATCTTTATAGGATGTTTTCTATCTACTAAACGTTTATAAGGTTTTTCTCATTTAATCTTCATAATATCCCCGTAAGGCTAGTACTACTGCATCATCTGCATTTTCCAGATGAGGACCCTGAGACTTAGCTGGAGAAGCTGAAGTCACTTGCCCAAGGTCATGTAGCTTTAACTAGCATGGTCAGTGGTGCATCCTAGATTTTAAGTCAGTCGAATTCAGAGCCCAGATTCTTAATGACTATTCTATGATACCTTCTTTTATGAGAAAGAGAAGCCTTTAAGAAAGCTATGGGACTCCCAGCAGTCTTTCTCAGCAGACTTTCTCCTGTGAGATTGTGTTCTAGAACATTGACATTGATGGAATTCTGATCCTCCTTACGCAGCGATTGGTTGTTTTATAGATGTTATACTTTTTCAGATCCACACATGGCCAACATCATTCAGGCTGCATAATCATAAGTACTCTGTCAACCAGTCTAGTTACCTACTATGATATGTTTCTGGGGAACCCAAAACCCTTCAAGGCCCCGGAGGCATAGAACTTACTTGCCGTTTACAGAGCCCTAAGAATTTTCTGTTGCCAGAACTTGAAAGTCTTCCCAAGCTACTCCGTGGATTCTAATAGAGGAGCATTTCCTCTCTACTCTCATGTCTTTCCCTTGAAAGCAGATGCCTGTTCTACTTTTGAACTTTATAAGGTTGGGATGAGAAGACAGCTTGAGCTTCTGATGGATGACTCCACAGAAGGTCAAAGTTCCTTGGTCTTCAAGCAAGTCCTTCAGACAATGGACTAGCTTCCTTGATTATAGCTACCCAATGGCAGTTCTCCACAGAGGTTTTCCTACATCAGGAGAGGTCATATTGAACGACAGAATAAGGAAACATATCCACCAAAGAAGCAATTTGTTCCCAAATTTCCACTGAGAACTTAGGGGAAAAAGTAGTCTCCTGCTAACTCTGTATGAATCAAGGTTTTAGATATGGCAGAATTTCTTCAGAAACTGAAGCCAGTAATTCAGCCAGAGAATAAGGAGGACAGCAAGCCTAGTAATTATTGATGAGGTCACAGAGTTGACTAGTCTTGCAGCCTATAGGTCTGACTTAGATCCTCTGCTCTGCAAGTTAAAAATTCTGTGACTGGGGACACCTCAATGAAATTATCTTATTTTAGCTACTGCATTGATAAAATTAATGTAATCATAAACACTGATTTCTTGGG
>NW_023246340.1:0-2150 GCF_002007445.2 Ailuropoda melanoleuca | reverse complement strand
TCCTTCCTTCCTTCCTTCCTTCCTTCCTTCCTTCCTTCCTTCCTTCCTTCCTTTTTCCTCTCTTTCTTTTTGGCCATGATACAAATTGAAATCTGATTTCTGGAGTCACTGGGAATCTATCTCAGAAAGTCTGGAAGGAGATAAATAAAGGCTGGTCTGCTTTCCCTCTCTAGGCAGATATCATTCCTCATCCCTTCTAGATAGAAGTGCTCTCGTTAAGGACTAAACACACTCCAGGTCCCATGCTAGTATCCCATTTCACAGATGAGGGAATTGGCGGTAGAGGCCCAGAAAGGCTACATTGCCTGCCCAAGTCACACAGCTGGGGAGTGAGTGCAGAGCCAGGATCGGACTAACCCTTCCCAGCCTGTGTTCTTAACCACCGTGTTCCTGGGCCACCTCCCGGGAACGGGTCATGGGGAACTTTTGTCCTGATTGGTGACAATGCAACAAATGACACAACATTAGGACAGACCTCCAGGATGGATCTCTGTCTCCTGCGCCCCCTTCCTGCCCATACACGTGGCCACGGACTCCCGGCCCATGTGAACCACGTGAATTAAGCTGTGCTGGGTAGCACGGCTCACTACGGCATTCCAGGCTCACTCTTGTTCTCTGGCTTCCTCTCCCGGACACGGAAAGATGCTTCAATGGGTGCGCAGGCCATATGGAAGGCTCAGAGCACCCCAAGATCTCAGTCCCTGGGCAGAGGCCCATGAGCTTTGCCCTTACGAGGGTCACGAGGACAGCCCTGGGCTGGGGCTGCTTTCCTTTCTCAGAGAAATATTGGCCAGACACAGTTGGTTTTTGCTGAGAACGGCAACAAAGGGCATTCTGCCTCATCTTTTGAACTTTTGGGATCAAGTGTCATGCCCTTTAAATAGATGGGATAAT
Source organism: Ailuropoda melanoleuca (assembly GCF_002007445.2). Classification (NCBI taxonomy): domain Eukaryota; kingdom Metazoa; phylum Chordata; class Mammalia; order Carnivora; family Ursidae; genus Ailuropoda; species Ailuropoda melanoleuca. The sequence continues at coordinate 1,256 of NW_023246340.1, read as the reverse complement.
TTGACCAGATGAGATGAATATAGCAAATTCCAGGGTCCGTCCCAGAAATAACCCCAAAGAGGAAACGCTGTGCCATTCTCTTGCCTGTGGGATCTTGGGGGCATGACTTCCTACACTCTCTACCAGGTGGGAAAATAACTGTCATACTTTTCATTGGAACGATGATATATTTAGCATTTGTTAAATTTAGACTTTCTAATCTTTCTCTGTCGCTAAACAACTACACACAAATAAGATACAATGTTTCTAGTCCAAAATAAACAGAGCAGATAGTTTCCCAGATACCGCAGTCCCTCACCGCGACAGAGTGCATGCCTGCCACTGGTCCGTGCCACGTTCTCACACTGCGCCACGCTGGGTCAGCCACGCCCTCGGCAATCCGGATGCACACAGGCCCGCGGGGTAAAGCCCCTGCCCCTGCCATCAGATCTGTTTGTTCTGATTCAGTGAAGCCGTCGTCAGCCCCGGGCTTCTCTGTCGCCAAGGCCGGGTCAAGGAAAGAAGTGTTCTGAGTCCAATCTATAGAATCAGGACTCTAAGGACTAGAAGGGAATCGGAGCCCCTTGATACCACTGTCCTCCTCCCATGGCCAGCGGAGCTGCCTAGGTCAGTTCTGGAGGGGGGTGACTCTTGCCAAGGCAACCACTTCAATTCCCAGCAATTCCTTGCTGCATTCCGGCAAGCGAGCGTCTCTTCTGCACCCGGGTCATCGGTATGCTCCTTCCACCCGCCGCTCTCACCCTGCTCTCGGGGCGGCAGGGAATGGCTAGCCCTCCTCCCCCATCGCTGCCAGCGCAGTATCTGAGACAGTTACCAGGTGACCCACGGGAAAGAGTGCTGATTTCTCCTCTTACCTGGACGGCATTTCAGAGGATTGTTGAAAGGATGGAGTATCCAACCGGGTGATAAGGTCACGAGTTAACTGTTTAGATCCTTATCTCGACTGAAGAGCCAAATGCATTTCAGCTGGACTAGAGATAGAAAGCCTCTTTTTAAATGGATCCATACAGAAGGCGTTTGTAGATTCTTTTCCAACCTATAATTACAAGTATTCATATATTAAAAGAGTCCATAAAGTATTAAAAGTAAACCAACATATTGGGACTATCTGCAGCATGTAGGACAAGTAATTGGAATCCACGATATAATAGGAATCTCCTCAAAGCAGTTTTAAAAAGAGGGCACAAAAATTTATTTATAAAATGATAGATTTGTACGAAAAACACAGGAACGAAGCATGGAAAATATTTAATTCT
>NW_023246339.1:0-2150 GCF_002007445.2 Ailuropoda melanoleuca | reverse complement strand
ACTTTACATCAAAAACTAGGGATATACTGTATGGTGACTAACATAATATAATAAAAAATATTATTAAAAAAGTTTGTGACAGATTAATGAGTTTTTAGAGTTAGTAATAAGAAATGTTCTATTTTTCTCTTACTAGTAATGGAAGTTTATGATGAACTGAGGAAAAAGTATTTGGAGATTTAAAAAATTCTATGTACCAATGGGTTGTGCTCTTGGAAATAAGGTTTGTACAAAAACAAAGCCATCTACTCTGCTTTTATTAGTAGCACTCACACAGTGATGATTATTCAGGAGATAGAGCACTTTTGACTTTCATTGCCATGATTAAGAAAAATGAAGAAAAGCTAAACTCCAACTGAATCTGGATCTTTCCCAGCAAGCTGGTATCATTTAGTTGGCAATGGGTTGTTCTATGGTGATGGGCTTCTAGTGTTGTTGCTCTGTAAAAAGCATAAATACCATAAGCAGTGGTGTCTGTGCACTTTTCTACTTTCTATCAGATCTGCTGACATTCACAAGATATAAGGATCTGTGATGTCTGGGATGATCTGATTCACTAGAGGGCAGATTTTATGTTAAATGTACTAACATTCTGCTCAGGAAGTTTCATGTTTAGGCAACCGCTTTAAGCACTCACCGCACTGAAACAATAAAACAAACTCCTAGAACCATGGTAACACCCTTTGGTATTAAAGCTATTTGCTGGATGATGTAGAAGAACACAAGAAAGGGTAAAAAAGGTGGGGGGGGGGTGAGACTGGAGTTTCTCTCCATCTATATTTACTGAAAGGTTTTAACTCATGGCTGCCTCCAGGGAGGCTCACAGCAAATAGAGGGATAACACTATCTGGATAAATGTATTTGCCTGTTTCATGACCTGTTTCATATTCATTTCGAAGTCTGATACCAACCAGATGCCCCACAATGATGATAAATTTAATTTATTTCTAATTTCTCAAACTCTTCTACAGATTCAGGCAGCATAGTCACAGCCATTAGCTCACCGAGCCTGGATGAATCATTGAAGGAATGGAATTGATCAGGCAGATAGATTGCAGTGCATGGTTAAGAGTCTCCTAAGAAGGGAGATGGCAGAAATCCAACATCAAATAGATGATGAAATGGCCATTTCCATTAAGGGAACATCACATCACAGATATTAATTAGAAGGCACTATAATAAAGTTAAGTGGATGTGGGGGAAAATGCTGAGTTAAAAGTCACCCTGGACGTCCCCAGCCTGAAGTAATTATAGATGTGGAGGTGAGTCATGGATTTGCAATTTTCCATTCATTTTACAACAGCTGTAGGTAAGGTAGAGAACAGATGTAACTCCAGAGTGATGGGGATAAGCTATCTTAAAAAAAAGAAAAAAATTCTAATGTTTTCTTACTGTTCTGAGGAAAATTACATCTTTTATTAACAGCGACACTAATGGTAGATGATAAGAGACCTACTACTTTCCTAGTAAAGAAGAAATAAAGCAAATGAAACAAATTAGCTTTGAGTTTAAATGCCCAGCATCCTATCAACTTTTTTATTTTAAGGATGTAAACTATCTTTAAAACTGATGAAATATTCTGTTCTGAGTCTTTAGTTCAAATCTAGCTTAGCTGCTAAAAATTAAAAATCTTTTTAAAGTATTATTTGATAATACCCAAATGCTGGATATAGTCACAATCCAGACCTTCAGAGCTCTCCAAAACATTATAAGACTCATATTCAAAGTATCTATGGGCCCAACAATGGATTTATGACAGTTTAATTTTTTATTCTGCAATCCCTTGCACTTTCTTTTCCCCTAATACCTTCCAACTGCATTCTTCCTATATGCACACATAACAAACAATAATTGCAGATAGATGACCAATAAGTGAGTTGAGACAACTGTGAAAATAGAAGCGTTTTATCTTTACATTTCGGTACAATATGGATCACAACCTCAGAACTCTGGATTACTGTGGTTATTAACTTCAAATAGCTGAGGGTCTATCCAAGAGGAAATTTCTTTGCCGAGGTTCCATTCTTAATTTCCTACATAAACTTAGAAAATTAACAGGGATATCATTAGAAAATATCACAAGGATATTATAAGAAATAACAGGATATCCAAATAATGTGGAATAACTTGTTGAAACCCTTTTTTTTTTT
>NW_023246338.1:0-2150 GCF_002007445.2 Ailuropoda melanoleuca | reverse complement strand
GAGAGAGGGAACACAAGCAGGGGGAGTGGGAGAGGAAGAAGCAGGCTCCTAGCGCAGGAGCCTGATGTGGGACTTGATCCCAGAATGCAGGGATCACGCCCTGAGCCGAAGGCAGACACTTAACGACTGCGCCACCCAGCCACCCCCCGCCCCAGTGCCTGGTTTCTTAAACACGAGAATGTAATGTGTTTTAAATCATATATGTTCTCAAGTTTACTGTATTGTTGTTATTAGTTTGTTTTGCCTGCCTTTATAATCTTATAGAAACAAAGACTCTTAAATTTCAAAGGGATGTCACAGTTCGTCAGGTGTCATCTCTACCCAGTATAGGTAATCTGTCCGCAGGCTTGCTAAGGCCTGGTTGTTCCAGGATTATATGCTGTTTTCCTCCTACATCAGAATCAACTCAGTTGTTTGTTAAAATCGCATATTTCCAGGCTTCACCCCCGACTTCATAAATATGTCAGTTGAGTACCGGGCCTAGGAAACAAAATTTTAAGTGAGCGGGTTGAGAACCACTTCTTTGGTGGCAGGTATCTCACCATCTCACAAGACCATTATTTTGTTTGATGCTTTCATGTTTCCTGGTAGCTCTTATCATTTGATCTGCCTCTACTCTATAGCAACACTCAATAGGCCTATTCTGTTTGATGCTTGGCAAATATGGCTCCAGCGTGCTGATAGAGAGGATTTTCGTCTGTAGTTTCCATCCTGGGAGTGCTGCTGAGTTAATCATTCAGTTAAGAATCTCTTGCTCAGCACCTCCTGAATATGTGGGAGACGGCACTGCTATGCATGACCTCTGCTATGAAAGAGGCAAAACTCTGGTAGGGATTTTAAGCATTAACCAAAAATATTCAAGTCTATTTAATCATGATAGCATTCTTTGAATGTACCTGATGTGAAAATTTCATATTTTCTTTTCTCTGAAGACAGAAGTGTGGTCTTAGTGACAATAGTTTTGCCTGATTTCATGTAAGACGTTTTCTGAACAACGTGATAGCTACAGCTAATATCAGATGCTGTGTCCGGTGTCTTTGCACAGGCGATAACCCCTATGCTTTGTTTTCTCACTTGGGTTACCAAGCTTGGAAAGAATACTATTAAAGGGTCAGACTCATGTGTTCAGGCTCTATTAGCTTTTGATTTATGACTCAAGCCATTTTACTTAACGTCTTTACTTGTCTGACTCTCAGGATTTGACTGTCCTTTGGTTTTAACTTGATGAGAACTGTATGGATTGCTTTCCTGCCTTAATACTGTGAAAAATGCAAGGAGCCTTATGATAACTTGTATTTCAGATGAGCTGTGATTGTTAGATAAAAGGACAATAATAATGTGGAGATAGCATGGACTTGGAAAAGCTAATTTTGTAAAATTGCTAAGTCTTGTCCTTTTTTTTCCAGTGTTGGATTTTTTTCTCCCTGAGAACTAGCTTATCACTTCATTCTATAGCTTTTTCTCAGGCATTCTCCTAGAATGCCATTCTTTCCTTTCTATTTTTTTACTGTCATCAGCCTAGTCCAGGACCTTAGCAGCTGCAGAATGATCAATAGTAGGAAAGGTTAAAAAGGTCAGATGTGAATTTATTACACAAGTATTCTCTTGATTTATGCAAATGCATTGTCAACAGGTTACCAATTTGCATTATTCAATATTCATTTACAGGCACTTATGACACTGTCAAACTCAAGCATGTGAGCACTTTTAAAGACTGCTTTTTGCTTGGATAGTTCAAAGCAGTTTCCGTTAAATAATTTGAAGTGACTATGATGACGGTTTGTTTTTTTTTCAGGCACTGAATGGGGTCTTTACTGAAGACAAAAGTGGAAAGAAAGGGTCAGAGCAAACCTAGAATCAGAAAGAGGTGCTTGGCATTTTTTCCCTCCATGATTAACAAAACAGGAACAGGAAAGTGTTTTGAAGATTTGACTTGATTCAAAACAGTGTTTTCGAAAACATAGCCGTTCTTGTCCTTAAACTTAAAAATAGGTTCATTTAAGTCCCTGATGTATTTCCTTGTGTTCTTCGTTCATTCTTAGGAGGCCGATGAGTTATGAACTACTGTACTCAGCAGAGGAGAAATTAATTTGGCACAAAATATGTAGAATCATATCTTTTTCCTTTCCTTTTTTTTTTTTTTTTTTTTT
>NW_023246337.1:3690-3846 GCF_002007445.2 Ailuropoda melanoleuca | reverse complement strand
GGGTTTTAATCAGGAAAGGATGCTGTATTTTGTCAAATGCTTTTTCTGCATCAATTGAGAGCATCATATGGCTCTTGACTCTTTTCTTATTGATATGATCTATCACACTGATCGATTTGTGAACGTTGAACCACCCTTGCATCACAGGGATGAATC
>NW_023246337.1:0-3459 GCF_002007445.2 Ailuropoda melanoleuca | reverse complement strand
TAGGTATTATTTCTTCTTTGAATGTTTACTAGAATTCCCCAGGGAATCTGTCAGGCCCTGGACTCTTGTTTTGGGGGAGGTTTTTGATCACTGCTTCAATGTCTTCATAATTAATTGGTCTGTTTAAATAATCAATTTCTTCCTGTTTCAGCCTTGGTAGTTTAATGGTTTCCAGGAAGGCATCCATTTCTTCCAGGTTGTTTAATTTATTGGCATAAAGCTGTTGATAAAAGTTTCTAGTGATCCTTCCTATTTCATTGGTATTGGCTGTGATCTCTCCCCTTTCATTCATAGTTTTATTAATTTCGGTCCTTTCTCTATTCTTTTGAATAAGTCTGGCCAGTGGCTTATCTATCTTATTTATTCTTTCAAAAAACCAGCTTCTAGTTCTGCTGAGTTGCTCTACTGTGCTCCTGANTTCCAGGTTGTTTAATTTATTGGCATAAAGCTGTTGATAAAAGTTTCTAGTGATCCTTCCTATTTCATTGGTATTGGCTGTGATCTCTCCCCTTTCATTCATAGTTTTATTAATTTCGGTCCTTTCTCTATTCTTTTGAATAAGTCTGGCCAGTGGCTTATCTATCTTATTTATTCTTTCAAAAAACCAGCTTCTAGTTCTGCTGAGTTGCTCTACTGTGCTCCTGATTTCTAATTCATTGATCTCTGCTCTAATCTTGATCACCTGCCTCCTTGTGTGTGGGTTAGGCCTGCTCTTCTGTTCCAGCTCCAGCTTCTTGAAGTGAGAATATAAAAGCTGCACTTTAGATTTTTCTATTCTCTTGAGTGAGGCTTGGATGGCTATGTATTTTCCCCTTAGGACCACCTTTGCAGTGTCCCATAGGTTTTGGACTGATGTGTTTTCACTTTCATTGGTCTCCAAAATAGTTTAAACTGATTTTTAATTTCCTTGGTTTACCCAATCATTCTTGAGCAGGATGGTTCTTCGTTTCCAAGTGTTTGAGTTTCTTCCAAATTTTTCCTTGTGATTGAGTTCCAGTTTCAAAGAACTGTGGCCTGAGAATATGCAGGGAATAATCTGTCTTTTGGTATCGTTTGAGACCTGTTTTGTGACCCAGTATATAGTCTATTCTGGAGAAAGTTCCATGTGCCCTCAAAAAGAATAAGTATTCTGTTGTTCTGGGGTGTAGTGTTCTATGTATACCTATGAGGTCCGTCTGGTCCAGTATATCATTCAAAGCTCTTGTTTCTTTGTTGATTTTCTGCTTAGGTGATCTGTCTATTGCTGAGAGCAGAGTGTTGAGGTCCCTTACTATTAATGNTGGTCCAGTATATCATTCAAAGCTCTTGTTTCTTTGTTGATTTTCTGCTTAGGTGATCTGTCTATTGCTGAGCGTGGAGTGTTGAGGTCCCTTACTATTAATGTATTATTATCTATATGTCTTTTTATTCTGTTTAAGAGTTGGCTTGTGTATCTTGCTGCTCCCCTGTTGGGGGTGTAGATATTTATAATTGTCATATCCACTTGTTGGATACATCCTTTAGGAATAATATAGTGTCCGTCTGTATCTCTAACAACAGCCTTTAGTTTAAAATCTAATCTGTCTGATATGAGAATTGCTACCTCAGCTTTCTTTTGAGGTCCATTGGCATGAAAAATGGTTTTCCATCCTTTCACTTTCAGTCTGGATGTATCTTTAGATTCAAAATGAGTCTTGTAGACACAAAATGGATGGGTCATGTCTTTTTTTCCAATCTGCAACCCTGTGGTGTTTTATGGGAGCATTTAGGCCATTCACATTGAGAGTGATTATTGAGAGATATGATTTTAATGATGTCATATTGCCTGTGAAGTCTTTGTTTCTATAGATTGTAAATTTCTGTTCTGTATCACTCTTGGGGCCTTTTTACTTTTATAGAACCCCCCCTTAATATCTCATGTAGGGCTTGTTGGATGGTTACGAATTCCTTCAGTTTCTGCTGATCCTGGAAGGTCCCTATCTCTCCATCAATTCTGAATGACAGCCTTGCTGGATAAAGGATCCTTGGCTTCCTGTTCTTCTCAGATAGACCTTTGAAAATACCCTGCCAACCCTTCCTAGCCTGCCAGGTCTCTGTAGACAGGTCTGACATTATTCTGATATTTTCCCCCCTGTATGTGAGGATTTTCTTCTCCCTGGCCACTTTCAATACTGTATCCTTGGATCTAATATTTGCAAATTGTAGGTCTCATTGACCTTGGGATGGGTCCTCTCTGCCTCTTGGACATGAATGGTTGTTTCCTTTGCCAGACTAGGGAAGTGCTTAGTTACAATTTGTTCAAATATCTCTTCTAGACCTCTCTCTTTCTCCACCCACTCGGGGATGGGGATGATTCTTACATTGAGTCAGTAATCTCCTNTTTGTTCAAATATCTCTTCTAGACCTCTCTCTTTCTCCACCCACTCGGGGATGGGGATGATTCTTACATTGACTCAGTAATCTCCTGTAATCTACATTCTTGAGATTGGATTTTTTTGAGCCAAGTTTCCATTTTTACTTTCTCTTCTACCATCCCATCCTCCAATTCACTAATTTGTTCTTCTGCCTCATTTACCCTGGCCATCAGAGCATCAGTTTAGACTGCATTTGATTGATAGCATTTTTAATTTCTGCCAGATTAGCTCTCATTTCCGCCCTTAGAGATTCTATATTCTCGTTAATATTTTTGTTAATATTTTTTTTCAATCCTACACATCATCTTGACCATTGTTACTCTGAACTCCATTTTTGACAATTTGGTTATATCCATATCCATCAGTTCTGTGGCAGAGGCCACAGACTCATTATCTTTTCTTTGCTGGGGGGGATTTCTCCTTCTCATCATTCTGATGAGGAGAGGTTGCAGGGATGCCCAGAGTGAAAGTATTGACCAGAACCCAGGCAGTGTGCACTTGTTTTATAGGGACCTTAGGGATGTGGGCTTCTTGATTTTTCAGCCTGGCTTCTGGGTGAGGGGCCTGCCGCACTGATGCTCAGGGAACCCTGTTTGGGTAGAGTCACCCCGTCCCCTGCAAGGGGGAATGGGGATGGGCACAACGTGAGCTGGTATTTCTGGGCTTTTGTTCTCTGGCAGCATTCCCTGGCAGTTTGCTGCGACTCTTCTGAGAGTCAGAGCAGCAGTGGCCATATCCTAGCCTCCGTCTCAGAACAGAGAGATTGCAGTCCACTCTCGACTGAGCTCTCTTGGCCACTTTAACTCTGTTTCTGTCGGTGCTGCTAAAAACCCTGCCACATCCTGGGTTGTGCACCCTACAGCCACTCTCCTAGCCTTCACTTCCAGGGTGAGCACATCTCTGGCCTTTGTGCTTCTAACATTGCCAGCCACCCACAGTTCCCACGCGCACTCCCAAGCTCCCTGTTTCTGTGTGGTTCGCGTGTGTTCTGGGGCACCGGTTTTCAGACTGGTTGTGCTCCTGAGCTCCCAGTATCAGTCTGGTTCAGTGAGCGCTCCAGAGCTCT
>NW_023246336.1:0-2149 GCF_002007445.2 Ailuropoda melanoleuca | reverse complement strand
GGTTCTTTTGGTGGAAGCCCTGGCTACCTAATCATTCTCTGCACCTGCCCTACGGACCACCAGCTTTCAGTCCTTCTCTTGCTTCATTCAGGCCACATCATTTGTAGCCTAGACTGCAGTGCGATTGGACTGCCGTAACAAAATACCGTCAGCAGGATGGCTTAAACAACAGAAATTCATTTGCTCACAGTTCTGGAGGCTAGAAGTCTGAGGTCAGGGAGCCAGCATGGTTGGGTTCTAGTGAGGGCCCTTTTCCTGGCTTGCAGATGGCTACCTTCTGGCCATATCCTCACATGGCAGAGAGAGACCTCTCTTTCTTTGTTTCCTTACAAGGCCACAGTCCTGTCAGATTAGGGCCTTATGACTTGGTTTAATCTTAATTACCTGCACAGAGCCTGTCTCCAGATATAGTCGCACCAGGGGTTAGGGCTTCAGTTTTGGAGGGACAGGGTTTGGTCTGTAGCAGCTGCCATCAAGATCTTTTGATTGATTCCCCACTGCTTCCTCCATTCTCACTCACTCTGCTCCATCTTGGGTGTCGCTAGAATTAAAATTCAAAACTGATCACAACATCCCCTGAGTAAAGTCCATCAGCAGTTTTACTTGCTATGTGCAGAATCTGGTTCGTACTCCTTAAGGTGCCATACAAGGCCCTGCAGAATTTCCTTTCCTGGCTCATTCCTTGGTGCCCTGGACTCCAGCTAAACAACTAGCAGTTTCCTAAAAGCTGTCTCATTCTTCCTTTGCTTGTCCTGTGTACTTTTCTCCTCTTATCTACCTTGCAAAAACTAACACAGTTTCCAAACGTCACCTCACACAGCACTCCTTGTGTCCTCACTTGCTTCTCCCTTCTGCACAAGAAATTTACTACTCTTTTTATATTCCCACAGCTCTCTGCTCCTTCACACTGACTTCTTAGTTCTTTACAAATCAGTCTACTTTTGCTTTGGATTTTGTTAGAATAATGGTATTAGACTTGGCATCTTACCATCAACAACTGGCAATTGGACAAAATTAGTGAAACAACTTTTTCAGACATTGGGTAGCAAACAGCACACAGTTATGATCCCTGAGAGAAGGCAAATAAGTCCTACAATTGCCCCAGCTTTCTCCTTGCAGATACTTTGTGGACTACCAACAAACACAAAGAAGGGAGGTAAGTGGAGCAGAGCAGTCTTGCTGAATTGTGAAGACAGATATCATGATTGGGGAACGCTAGGACACCTGGAATGAACAAGGCATAGAACCAGAGAAGGGCTATTCAAAAAGAGCCTTAGGGGTCTCCCTGAGTCTTTGTCAGAATTCTGAGCCACACAGGTGTAGGGTAAAACTCCATGAGACCAAAGAATAATTTCTAGGTAGCTGTAAATTTGCTCACAAAGTTAGCAATGATAGCAAATGTTATAAAAGTTAGACGTACTCAGCATAGAACATTTGGAAAGTGTAGAATAGTCCAAAGAAACAATATTTATAATACTCATTTCTATCACCAAGAAATAACTACCGCTACTGATTTTTCATTTGTTCTCTTCCCAATTCCTTTAAAATATGTTTGAATTGGTTGTGTGTATCTGCAAGATACATCAACTCTAACTTAAACTTTAAGAGTTTATCCTATTTAAAAATGTTTCTCACAAAATCAGTTTTCTTTTAATTTTGTAATGCAAATCTTTTCATTTGTAATCAAACCCATGCTTAATGTTTGGTGCAATTATACATTCACTGCAGTAAAGAATTTTTGAAATTGAGAAAACCATTTTTGCTAAATTTTTTGTAACACATATTTTGCCTTCCCATTATGAGAACAAATACATATTCTGATCTCTGGAAAAGGTAATATTAGTTACTCTAATGAAAGGTAGTGGCAGTGGTGTGGCTGACCTGAAACCCCTTATACTTAATTGGAATCAAAGTACATTTATAATTTAATAAAGGATGTATCTCATGTGCTAGATTTTAATGTCACAGGAAGTAATAAAATTAGCCATTCTCCGCTTTCCATTTTTACAGAGAGCACCAGAGGATGGTATTAAAACTATTATGCTACTCTTTGTGTTACAAACTGGTAGTGGAGGCACTGTAAATTCAAACATGCCCCTGCATTTTTTAACCTAGAGGCTTGAAAATGAAGGCACAGCCAGGGAAGCTA
>NW_023246335.1:0-1259 GCF_002007445.2 Ailuropoda melanoleuca | reverse complement strand
GCTTGTTGCACTCATATATGACTGCTTCCGAAGTCCCAGGCATTAGACAAAGATAACTGCCAACTTTTGTCATTAAAGCTAGTATCACATATAGTTCTTCTTTTTCTTCTTTTTCTTCTTTTTTTTTTTTTAAAGGGAGGGTGAGGCACGCAAGTGGGAGTGGGAGGGGCAGAGGGAGAGAGAATCTTAAGTAGGCTCCATGCTCTGTGTGGTGCCTGATGGAGGGCTTGATCTTGTGACCCTGAGATCATGACCTGAGCTGAAATCAAGATCAGGATGCTTAACCGACTGAGCCACCCAGGCACCCCTCACATATCGTTCTAAAAATTTTGTGGGATCCCTACCTGATACCAGAATTTAAAGAAGCCTCATGAGTGAATCCTTACCTGTTTGAAGCTGTTTTTTTCTCCCACTTTGTTTTGGCTTTTAGGAATGTGTAAGACTGATCTATATTCTGTTGCCCTCAAGTTTCTTCTTTAAAAGGCAAATTTCACATAGTAAGTGGGAAGTTCTCTCTCCTGCTTTGGGTCTCCTTTGCAGGAGAGGAGCTATAAATAATCCACTCCCCGTTGGCAGTTCCGTAAGCAAGAGATGCCAGAATGATGACAGTTGGATCTGGGTCGAGTCCTGGCCTCCCTGTTACAAATTACGGGGCTTACTCTAGCTAAGTAAAGCTGGGTGACCTTTTAGCAAGTGGTTCGCCTCTGTAAGCCTCAGTCTCCTCATCTGCACATGAGGTTAAGTTACAGCGTGCGATGTGTACTTGGGATTACACGCGTGCGGCNACGCGTGCGGTGTGGCGCCCAGTCAGCCCCTCCTGATGTTGGGTCGGGGCGGTGCCTGCTGCGGCAGTAGCAAAGCTCTGAGTTTCCTTTTTGAGAAGACCTGGAACCAGCCCTCCCTCCCCTTTTCACTCATTGCCTTTGGAAGAATGAATTAGTTCTCTTCCTTTCCTATGTCCTTCTTATAGAGGAAAAAAGTGTAAGTTCAAACTGAAGTCAGGGCTGTGAACTAGCTAAAAATCTCAGGGAGGCATATTTGGTAGCCCCAAGGGTGATTCTCTTCTAGCTCCAAAAATTAATTTTCCAGCTTAGCAAACACCTGTCTCTCCCCAACCAGCAAGCAAATATCCAGACGGTGATAGCCCTTCAGGGTGTTCAACCGGTAGAGCTGACCTCTGAAGGAACGGTGGTTTGGGATGTGGTCTCTGTTTTGCCCATAAAGCTATCTAGAAAGACAAACTTCTCAATCCAGTTGGT
>NW_023246334.1:0-2149 GCF_002007445.2 Ailuropoda melanoleuca | reverse complement strand
TTTTTTTTTTTTTGGTTTCATTTCCTTACTACTAGCTTATATTCCTGAAAGACGTTGACCTGTCAGCCTTCAAAATGTTGCCAGGTGCCTCGTATGCAAATTCTTGCTCAAGGAATGGCCAAGAAAGTCTCGTATCTCAAGTGTTTCCATTTGGCCTGCCTAGATGCTCATAGTTAGAAATAGGTGATCCCACTGCCCAGAAGGAAACCTCCAGTTCGCGGCAAGGATGTATTTGGTAGAAATCAGCACGTAAGTGTTGTCTTACACCAAACTGACAAAGTAGGCTGAGCTTGACCCGAGAGTTATTCAGCTATCTTCTGTTTCTGGTTTGTCAACGAAAAGCAGTTTGAGATTAGCTGGTGTTTGTTAGCATGTTTATTATATGGTTTTGAAAACTTTCCCCAAGTGTGAATACATCCCCCCACCCTCAGTGGCATTCCAAGTGGTCATCACAAAGATATCACTGAGCAGTAACAGCCTCAGACTTGCCAGTAGTGTTATGGAAATTAACACAGTAAAGATCTCCATCCTTACGGGGAGATGATAGCCACTCTCTAAACTTGGAAACATCTGAACAGTTTGAGGACAATTCATATGTTCTTGCTTAAGAAACCATGAAGCCCACTAAACCTGTTTCCCAGCATTTAGCACTCAACACATGAGCTTCTATTTAAGAAAAATTATTTTGCTTTTCAGGGAACTTTGTGACTTGATTCAGCTGCAAATTACATATATTAATAAAGTAGGACCTATCAAATTAGAGAAATGATATATGGCATCATATGGGTTTTCATATTTGATACAATTAATCATTTTTCTAGCCTGACATTAAGCGATTTATTTTGATTTTTTTTCCTTTATGACACAAAATTTATCAATCAGCCGTAGCTCCTTAACCATCTTGGTCATTTGGAGAAGTCTTTTCTAGGGAATTTGGTGCTTCCCTGTATGTAATTCAGTTATTTCTTGGTCTGATTTAATCTTAATCTAAAAATATATATCATTTGAGTAGAGGTAGTTTAAAAGGGTGAATCCAGAACAGTTTATCAGATTCTACTCTTCCCCCTCCTAGGACTGCCTCACCTGACAGCCTCCTGGCTAATTATGACCACTTGTTACTAGTCCTCTGTGTTCCAAGAGCACAAAATACATGCAAGGTGCCAACAATGGGAAGTGACTGTATAGCCAGGATTTCCCTTATTGTGGTGGCACAACTAATCAGAATTAACTTATTCCGTGAATTCTCTTAGAACTTCAGTCTTTGAACTTTTTCTTTGAAATAAAAAATTTTTCCTCTGCTCATTGTGAGTTAGAGCCTCATTTCCACATAAAGCGTTTGCATTTGCTTTCAGTGATTTAACAATGCTTCCTAGTTTGCTTTAAGTTCACTAACCAATAGTCATGGCTTTTCGACTCTTTTTTTGACTTTTATATTTGTTTACAACTGCAGTGTGTCAAGGGGATTTACGTAACAACAACTCCAAAACAAAGAGTTTGTATAGTCTGGGCGAGATTAAGGTGTTCTAATAAGCAATAAAGATAAAAATTATGTAAGATTTAAAGAAAGTTTGTTGAAATAGCTGGATTTTAAAAATTTATACTTTGCCAATGAACTCCCTGTATTGTGAGTTAAACTGTTTTGTAGTTGTGAATATAGCAGCAAGCTCAGAAAGAAACCTGAGACTTGTTTTATGTTAGTCTTCTTGATGGTAATAAAAATATGATGTTAAACTGCCATTTGATAATCTCCAGTAAGTGTTTTGTTGAAAGGGAGTTATCAAAATAGTTTCCGTATCAGAAATGCTTATCTTTCTCTGAGATAGATATTTTTTTCATGACATAACTTAATTTCCGATAGGCTCAAACTTTTATAGTTCGTTAACTTGTTAAAAAAAAAATCATACTCTTTCAAATCAAAACCCCGGTCCTGATTGCCAATATATTCATTTCTCAGAGTATAATTTCCTCTTAAATTGGTCATTACCACATTAATGACCAGTTGTTATGTTAACAGCCTAAGGATTGTTAACATTTCAAACTAAGTTGTTAACAGCAAGCTTATTCCTTATTTAAACTGAGGGTTTGTTGTATATAATGTGACTTCTTTGGCAGGGAGTAATTCATCAATACTTAAAAATTGTAGAGGTGA
>NW_023246333.1:0-2149 GCF_002007445.2 Ailuropoda melanoleuca | reverse complement strand
TTTCCCAGAGTCCATAGTCTCTCGTGGTTCATTCCCCCTTCTGTTTAACCCCCCTTCATTCTTCCCTTCCTGCTCCTATTTTTGTTATTCTTAATTGGTCTAACAGATAACAGTTTCTGCAACAACATATTTGATTATATATCAATAGGCAGTATATCTATATATATATATGTAATATACATATACATTATATTATATATAATAACTATTTATATATATATATTATGTGTATAATATATAACGAAAGTGAAATGAATGGCAGCAATGATACAAAGATAGGAGGGAGAAATTAGGATTATTTTGTTACTAAAAGTACTTGCATTTACTCCAAGGTGGTATAGTGCTATTTCAAAGTATTCTTGATTAGTTGTAAATGTATACTGCAGATTCCAAGACAACTACTAAAAAAAGTTTAAATGTATAACTGTGAAATACTAAAGTAGGTGAGAAAGTGGAATCATTTATAATGCTCAGTTAAAACCACAAAATGCAGAAAAGAGTGGAAGAGAAGATAGCAATAAAGAACAAAAACAGTGAATAGAATACAGTACCAAATATGGCAGAACTATAGATGAATATTTGTGTCCTTTCAGAATTCATATGTTGAATCCTAATCCCCAGTGTGATGACAAATGGAGAAGGGGCCATTCGGAGGGGATTGGGTCATTGGGAGGGGTTTAGTGCCCTTATAAAAAGAGAGATCCCTAGCCTGTTCCAGCTTGTGAGCACACAGTGAGAAGAGAGCAATCTATGAACCAAGAAGCAGGCTTCCAACCATTGGTTTCAGCTCATGTCATGATCTCAGGGTCCTGGGATCAAGCCTGGCATCAGACTCCACACTCAGGCTTCCACAATACACTGAAGCTCTGGCACTTGATCTTGGACTTCCTAGCCTCCAGAAGTGTGAGAAATAAATGTTAATTATTTAGGTTATTTAGTATATGGCATTTTTAAATATAGCAACCTGAATAGACTGAGACAGATATAAATGTCATCAATAATCATTTTTTAAAGTCAGTGTCTAAATACACTAATTAAAAAAACATTGTCAGAATGGATCAAAAAAGAAATCCTAACTGTATGTTGTCTATAAGAAACCCACTTTAAATATAAAGATACATGTGGATGAAGAGTAAAGAGAACCATAAATACAAGCCATGCTGAAAGTAATCAAAAGAAAGTGGGAGTGACTACATTAATTTGAGACAGAACAGGTAAATGACCAAGGGTAAGGAGAGGCTTAGAAAAATGATGTAACAGTCATTTCTACAAGAAGACATAATTCTAACATGTATGCGTCTAACAACAGAGCATCAAAATATTTAAGGCAAAAACTGAAATGCAAGGAGAAACAACCTTATCTATTCTTTGAAACCTATCATAAATGGCATTTTGCCCACAAATATTTTCTTCCTGATGCTCTTTTCCAACTAGATGTGGCCTTATTACTTTTGTTTTTCACATATGTATCTCATTTTCTTTTATTGACACAGTGACAGTAGTTATCTAAGAGTTGCTTCTTGAGAGCTAGATGTATGCCCCATAAAAATGCTACATATTTGTAGGGTTCTAGCTATAAGAAACAGCTTATAGTTGAGAGTGGGGTAGTACTGTAGTAAAAGATATAAGGAGGCAGTGGGGATAATCCTCGGGTAGCTGGCTAGGTAAGCATTGGATCTGAGACCTCTTTGTCTCCACCGATAGATCCCACTGTCCATATTTGAGAGAGAGATTCCAAATTGTCTGCAGCTTTATCAAATTCAACAATAGCCCTATAACATTTATATTTTGACCTTCATCTATCTTTAGATTAGAATTCCTCAAATCCCCACTAGTTCTTTGATTTCATAGGGTTATTAAACCTTTGACTGAAATTTACATCTTTTTTCTCAGATGATCTTACTCAAATTTTATATAGACTGTTACTTGTTGAATGATTTTTAGATGTTCTTATGTAATCAAATTTATATTGTCTATGCTTCTCATTTTTTACAACATACTTAGCCAGATCTTCCTTACTCTTCACTATATGAGGTCACTTATTTATAGTATTATTTTACATTTTCATTTTTAAATAATTTTTATTTTGTTATATTAGTCACCATACAGTATATCCTCAGTTTTTGATGCAATGTTCCATGATTCATTA
>NW_023246332.1:0-2149 GCF_002007445.2 Ailuropoda melanoleuca | reverse complement strand
TTTTTTTTTTTAATGACCTTGTAAATCATGTATGTATTTTTTCCTTTTTAGAAAATTGATTGCTATTTTGATAAAACAGAAGAGATCAGAGAGGAGAATAAATCAAACTTAATTCCACTGCCTAAAAATAACTAGAAGGATCTGGATTTGCACACATGCACATATATCCACATGCATGTGTACACACGTATTCCCCTAAAAAATTCAACACAATCGTATTCTTTATTTTGCAATCAGCTTCTGCGCGTAAGAGCTCTTGTTTTCCCACATTGTGGAGTAATCTACATCAGAATTTTTAATAACTTCCATGGTGTTCGGTCCTGTGGTGGCCCATCATTTATTTAAGTAGCAGCAGTAGGCGCTGACATCGATGATGTGCTTTCTCCGTACAGAAGAGGCTCCATACAAAGCACTTTCCGTGTACTGTTCAATTAATCTTTGCAACAGTGGTATGACATTGGTTCAGTTATTAGCCCACTTTTATGCTAAGTAACTTGTCCCTGAGAACTGAGCTGCTCAGTGGTAGTGCTTCAAGGCCAGCCTGGCTTTTTGATTACAGTGAACACGCCTCTGTGCTACATGGGTGCTAAGTTCTGTTCGGTTTTTATTATTATGTAATATGCTAGGCTAAATTCTTTTGTCGCTTCATTGTAGTATCTTGCCCTTATTGATATCATTAGGCTAAACAGTGATGTAGGATTACAAGGTCTTACGTTTTCTTTTTCTTTTTTGTGGATATTCTTAAAAGATTTTTAATAAATATTATCCAGTTGCCCTCTAAAGGTCAAAGCACCCTTCTGCCAAAGTATGTTGGTGTCTGTCTTCCCAGACTTTGCCAGTACGTGGAATTATTATTTTCCAGAACCTTGCTGATATGATTGGTGAAAGGTTTTTCTTTGTTGCTAACAGGAGCCCTTCTTCTAAGACTTCTTTGTAGTTTTATTGACTGTTTGTGAAAGTAAAGTTTAAAAAAAAATATCTCTAGTGAGAATAATTCACGTATATAAAGTTCACCAGTTTTAGAGTGTTTAAGTAAATGGCAGTCAGTATATTTAGAGTTGTGTGCTTGTCATCATGATCCAGTTGTGGGGCAGTGTCATCACCCCCATCCGATCCCTGGTGCTCATCAACAGTCATTTTCTGTCCCCACCCCGGCCCTAGGTAACCACAAATCTCCTTTCTGTATCTGTAGCTCTGCCTTTTCCAGGCATGTTATATGAATGAAATTATACAATATGTGGCCTTTTGTGTCTGGCTTCTTTTCCTTGGCATAATGTTTTCAAGGTTCATCTGTGTTGTAGCATGCATCAGAACTTCATTCCTTGATGTGGATGAATTATGGGTATACTATATCTTGTTTATTCACTGCTCAGGTGATGAGCATCTGGGTTTTTCCTCCACTGAGTATAAAGAATAATGTGGTTGCTATTCACGTGCCAGGTTGTGTGTTGCATATGTATTTTCATTTCTCTTCGGTATGTATACCTGGGAGTGGAAGTGCTGGATCATATGGTAACTGGGTTTTAACATTTTCAGGAAATATCCAGCAGTTTTCCAAAGTGGCTGCAACAATTTACTTTGCCACCAGCATGATGTGAGGGTTTCAATGTCTTCATATCCTAGCCAACACTTGTTGTTGCCTCTGTTTTGGATTATAGCCATTTGAGTGTGTATGAAGTGAAAAATAACATTTTAAAGCATCATTTTGTTGGATGAGATTTTGGCCCATATCGGGTAATAGGCATTCTCCAACATCCTGGTAGAGCTCAATCACCATTTAATGACCTTGCGTCTTGGTACCGTCTTGAACACAGTGGATCATTTTGCTGTATGTCCCTAAACTCTTTTCGCTTGTGTTTTTCATTATAGCAAAATGTTTACTGATTTCATCCTAAATGTTCCCATGGGTTTGCTGACCATTCAGAAGCTGTATTGCTTGATTGAAATCATTCACAGTGACCTCTTCACACAGCACGGTGAGTGGAACCCTGAGAATTAACAAATTGTCACATTAATCATTGTCTATAGGCCTTGTCCCTTCTCAGTCCTCTCCTCTGTGCCAACAGGAGTGGAGGTAGCAACCAATTAAAACAGCTCCATTACAAGACAGGAAGATTTAGCCCCTACAAGAGAATGGTAATTGACATAC
>NW_023246331.1:0-2149 GCF_002007445.2 Ailuropoda melanoleuca | reverse complement strand
CCACTCCCCCTGCTTGTATTCCCTCTCTCACTGGCTGTCTCTATATCTGTCGAATAAATAAATAAAATCTTTAAAAAAAAAAAAAAAGAAAGAGGACAGGAGACATGTAGAACAGAACTAAGCTGCCCCAGTAGAGCCCAGGCTAAACCCTAGCTGATTCCCAGCCACAAGAGCAATCAAATGAGATCATCATAGCTACCCAGCCCAGCACGGCCTAGATCAGCGAACTCCAAATGACTGAGACCCATGAGATAGGTACATGCTTATTTTTTTTATATGCTGCCAAGATTTTGTGGTTCTTATCCAGCCTCTTCTGAAATACCTAACTGCTACAGAAGTATAATCTTCATAAAAGCTCAGTTGCTTTCATTTTTTAATGTGACACTTCACACTGGAAACCTTAAGGTCATACTTGAAAATCTTCCTCTCTCTAACCTCTCAGATGAAATATTTTTGGCCATGACGGCAAGTGTGAGAACTAGAGAAGATATTCTAGCAGAAGCTGGACAAATTCATCCCAGAGGTATAACTCACGGGTCATCATGGAGAGTTTTAAGGCAAGCATCAGCAGGAATGCTAAAACCTAAATGGAATTGAGTAGCACACCATAATTCTTATTTTTCCAAGGAAATGGTGGATTTGTTAAAAAACGTCTCTCCTATGGTTGTCCCTAGGTTTTTTGTTGTTATGGAAAAGCTGTTTCTATATGAGAACTCCCACTTTTGTTTCCTCTCACTGCTTGTTGAAGATGCTACAGGCTGTCCACTTGAGTCACTCCATACCCTCCCCTCAACATGCTCCTGGGAGGGTTCTACCAGCGCCTGATAGGTTCTTTGGGCTTCTGGGATGCTCAATGAGAATGTTTGCAGTGACAGAGAACTGGAATTACGGGTAGGAAAGTAGAAGGGTAAGATTAGGAGAACTGTGCCTTTTTTTAAAAAGACGAAAAGCTGTAGAAGGTCAGGGATGGCAGAGGGTTTTGTGAGGAAGTTTTAAATGAGAGGACTCAGAGGAAGTGAGGTTGTAAGGGACCATGGTTAGAAAAGGAAAGGAGGTTTTAACAAATGCTCCTACAGGTTTTGTTGCTTACATGATTTGACAATATACGTAGAAAACTTAATTACTTTTTTTTAATCTTAATAATACTATTTCTCTGAGACTAGCTTCTAATTAAGTAAACTTAATTACTTTTTTTATTTCAATAATACCATTTCTCTGAGACACAGCTTCTGCCAGTGACGATCTTGTACAGAAAGTTTAACACGGGATGGAGTCATAGGATGGCGGAGACGGTAGAACACCACACAGGACCGATAGTAATATTCGCTTACCATATGGCTTACTAGCTGCCTAGCTGGACCATTCCAAAACTCATTTACTTGATTTAAACCATAGAGATAATAATATATTCCATAATACATTCCATAGGTTGTCTTCAAGATTAAATAAGACAGTGAATATTAAAATGCCTATCACATTGCTCAGACATAAATGTTAGTTGACATGCTGAGCACAGTATTTTCTTCGTGAAAATTCAATGTTTGGCCTGTAGTCACTGTAAAAGTTGACCTGTATCCCCAAGCTGTGCTCCCAAGTCAGTAGCAGCAGCTGACAGCCTAAGCAGTTGCTAACTGACAAAGACAGCTTTGTTTTCTTTACAGTTACTTTTGCGGAAGGCCCGAGGAACTATGCTTCTTCCCAGCTGTAACTGATGAGGGGCTTCCCAAGCTGGAGCAGACACAAATGCTAGGAAGCTCAACAAATAACACAAGCACTTATGGGGACTTCTTATTTATTTATGTACTTATTTATTTAAAAGTAATTATTTTTATTTTAGAGAGAGAGAGCGCGAGAGAGTAGGGGGGAGGGGCAGAAGGAGAGAGAGTCTTAAGCAGATTCTGCACTCAGCGTGGAGCCTGATGCAGGGCTTGATCCCACGACCCTGAGATCAGGACCTGAGCCAAAATCAAGAGTCAGATGCTTAACCGACTGCACCACCCAGGCGCCCCTTATGGGGACTTTTTAAATTAAAATTTTGAAGGATCACCTGATATTCTATTCCATTACTACCCTATGTTATTTTGTGGAGAAGACAAAAGAGGTTTACCCTGGATCAAAATAGTGTCACATATTGTTTTCAGAAGCGAAA
>NW_023246330.1:0-2148 GCF_002007445.2 Ailuropoda melanoleuca | reverse complement strand
TCTGCCTTCGGCTCAGGGCGTGATCCCGGTGTTATGGGATCGAGCCCCACATCAGGCTCTTCTGCTATGAGACTGCTTCTTCCTCTCCCGTTCCCCCTGCTTGTGTTCCCTCTCTCGCTGGCTGTCTTTATCCCTGTCAAATAAATAAATAAAATCTTTTTTTAAAAAAAAGAAAAAAATCACAAATACTCTTGAAACAGGTAAAAAGAAAATGTCAACAAAGAAAAGCTATGAAAAAGAATCAAATGAAATTACAGAAGAGAAAAATAAAACTAAAATTTTAAAAATATATGCTGTTGAATAGGCTCACTAGTGGAGTAAAGATGATAGAGAATAGATGCAGTAAACTTAAGGGAACATCAGTAGAATTAATTCAGTTTGACAAATGGAGAAAAGAGAGTGAAAAAAAAAATGAAAAGGGACTCTAGGATATGTGGAACAATAGCAAAATATCCAGTATTTGTATCATCAGAGTTCCAGAGAAAGGAGTGAAAGAAGGTGGGGATAAAAGAGTATTTGAAAAAAATAATGGCTGAGAACTTCTCAAATTCAGAAAACTCCATAAACCTACAGATTACAAAATGGGAAAATGGCTTGAACAGACATTTTGCCAGAGAGTTTATACAGCTGGCAACATAAAAATATATTCAACATTATTAGGCAATAGGGAAATGTAAATTAAAACTGCAATGAGATATCATAACAGACTATCAAATGGCTAAAATTAAAGGGAAAAAAATGGTGATACCAAATGCTGCAGAGAACATAGAAAAACTGAATCAGTCATACATTGCTGGTGGAAATGCATCAGCCACTTTGGAAAAGAGTTTTAAAATTTCTTATAAAGAAAATAGGCTTGCTGTCCTGTGGCCTTAGACTGGGTTTATTCTCTTGAGGGTCCACGTAGAAACAGACCAGAGAGAGGGAGAAATAGAGTCAGGATATTTATTCCTACAGATTTCTTATTTCAGGTTCTTAGGTACGTATCCAAGTTTCTTGTCATATGATACTCTCCACATAAGCGTCTCTCTCTCTCTCATTCTTCTTCTTTCTCTCTCCTCCCAGCTCTGTTTTGATAATCACATTCTCCCTTGCCCCTCCATGACCAGCTGCAGTGATGATGGCTCCCTGTTACCACATCTGTCATGTGCCCATCTCTCCTACCATTTTGACTTTGTATTGTTAATACCATGCCTAACACATAGGCTGGCACATAGAGGCATTTCATAATGGAAAAATAAAACCATTCTGAAAACCGTCTCTATTAGTAAATAAAATTATGTTAAAACAAAATGATAACAATTGCCATAGTACATACTTTAAAATGTAAGGGAAAATTAAACTTTTAGAGCTATTCTAGCCATGTGAATACACCCTGAAGGGAATCTGGTTTGGAAATTTGTCTTAAGAGGAATAAATCTGATTCTAGGAAATATTTGTATATAACACTATTTTACAATAATATTTCTAATATCCTGTAAATTAGAAACCATCTAAATATCCATATAGCTTGGACTATTTTTGTTAGTTATTTGTATCCATATGATAAAATACCGGGTAAGCTTGTAGAAGAGTCCCAGAGCCAGTACTCAATTATCATAGTTTCTTTGGGCAGCTTATTTTATATTCCTGAATTCTAAGGATAAAACATTATAGTTTCACACAGAGTGTTTGTAAGGATTAAATAACTTATTGCACATTAAAGATTTCACACAAATGCTAGCACATGGGAAGCAAACAGTAAACGTTTGACATTATTACTCCTCTTTCTCCATTAAAGAGTGGCTTTAGAATATTGATTTTTAATCAAGGATTCATATGAGAATCAACTATTCAATTTTCTCTGATAAAATATTCTTGGAACCCAACCTGGGGACCTCTGATTCAGTAGATATTATGTGGAGGTCAAGGCATATTGTGTTGTCTAATCTCCACAGAATAAACTAATGCCTATTCCTTCACAAGATTTGTTTTCTTACTGAGGAAATGCTTAGAATATATTGTGAAGTAAATATAAGCAATTATAACTTAATTATCTGATTGCATTTTAGTTGTGTGGATTTCTTGATAAACACTAAAAATTGAAAACTCATGCCAATGACACAAAAGGGATTTATAATATAATAAATCCCTAAAATCAGGAAAAAA
>NW_023246329.1:0-2148 GCF_002007445.2 Ailuropoda melanoleuca | reverse complement strand
GGGGGCGCCTGGGTGGCGCAGTCATTAAGCGTCTGCCTTCGGCTCAGGGCGTGATCCTGGCGTTCTGGGATAGAGCCCCACATCAGGCTCCTCTGCTGGGAGCCTGCCTCTTTCTCTCCCACTCCCCCTGCTCATGGTCCCTCTCTGGCTGGCTGTCTCTCTCTCTGTCAAATAAATAAATAAAATCTTTTAATAATAATAATAATAAAAACCATTGGAAGAACTCTTGTCTCAAATCTGTCCAGTGATGCCACTCTGAGGAGATCTTAGCACTCAACACATTCCTACCCTTCCTCTAAACGCTCAAGGGGAATTGTTGATATAGACAGACAATACTGCTTGTCGACATGATTTGTTTCTTAGGTGGAAATCAGACTCTTTAATGCCAGTTAGAACCGGGACTCTTCTGTGTGACCGATACATGGACCATTCCATGTGTACAACTCCCCAACACCCCCAGCAGCCTATGTTGTCTCACATGGCATTGGGAGGAATGAAACCCTTCCCGGGGCTATCAAATACCAATAGGTGGACCAGACTTCTGCGGACGGAGGGTCCTCCATAGGAGCTGGACAACCCAAGCTTTCTCCTTTTCTCTCACCTTGGCTGACATAGCAAATCAGACAGCCCACACCAACCAATTGAAATCTCAACTCAAGTAATTATGGATAATAGAATGCCTTTGGATTTTATTTTGGCTGATCAGAGAGGGGATGCACCTTTGCTAGCATTTCATGATGAACCTCAATTAATGCCACAGGTGAGGTTTCTAAGCCCTAAGAAAAGGCAAGCTGGCCATCTAAAGTAGACATGGGGAATCATTTGAAATTTATTTATTTATTTATTTATTAAAAGATTATTTATTTATTTATTTGACAGAGACAGACAGCCAGCAAGAGAGAGAACACAATTTATTTTCTTGGTCATGCCTAGGAAACTGTGGATTATGATCCTGGAGTGCCTTCCAGACCCTTCTTTTAATTAATCTAATTATTTAATCTAATAATTAAAATCTTTTAATTATTATTATTATTATTTTTTTTAATGAATATTGTTCTCCCCACAGTCATTTAGTGGCTGCTGTCCAGAGAGTCAAAGGATCTTATGGGGCCACTGGCCCCACATACAGCTCCACAGATGATTCAAAGATAAAACCGAAAGACATCAGGCTGGCTGATGCTCGGACTGAATCTGAGATCAATGTAGGTGGAAAGGGAAACCGTGTGTTCAAGCAAAGTGGAGAACAGTGGTTGAACACCCATGCAATCCCTGAGGGTCTCTCCCGCAGCTTTGGTTGAGGGAGGACCAAAAGGGGGAGGCTGAGAATGAGAGAGAAGTTCCCGCTTTCCTAAGTAAAGACCGATTGCTCTGTAACCACAGTTAATGGCTAATCTCCAGAACCTGTTTTAAACTCATCTATTAATGAAACTTTGCCTTAGTGACCGTTCTCCTGAAAGGGAGAGATACACAACGGTAGGTACCCTTTCCCAGCTGACACTTTGAGGGGAGGTCTCTCTCTCTACAGCAGCTCACAGAGAGGCAAACAGCCCGGAGATCGCTCCATATGAGCAGGGCAGTTTAAATGTAGGTTTGTCTGAGTCTAGCATCAATGTTTTCCATACCTTTACTCCAGCCAGCAATTTTGTGATAAAAAGAGGGGAAGCACAAACGCTTTCTCCTTTAATTCTTTGTAGCAAAGAGTTTTGGACTTTTGAGCTCTCTTCAGAAATGGAAAGTCTCTCAAAGGAGGTCGTGTCGCAGTTACAGGCACATTCTTTGAGGGATAATTCTTAAGGATCTACCACTTATTAAGTTATGAAATTGACAAGACTTTTACTTCCTTAAGGCTCAGGTTTTTTGTATGTAAAACGAGGATGACGATAATAGCATCTACCCTAGAAGGTGGCTGAGAGGGTGAATGATGGA
The DNA here is from genome assembly GCF_002007445.2 of Ailuropoda melanoleuca. Classification (NCBI taxonomy): domain Eukaryota; kingdom Metazoa; phylum Chordata; class Mammalia; order Carnivora; family Ursidae; genus Ailuropoda; species Ailuropoda melanoleuca. Next base: position 222 of record NW_023246329.1, on the reverse strand, counting down.
AAGTGTTTAGCCCAGCTGCCTGGTACATTGCAAAAGCTTCATAAACGTAAACGCTGATGCTGACAACGACGCTGAGTTGACGCTGGCTGGGATGGCGGTGGGGGAGGGTGGAGAAGGGGCAATGTTTCTTGCACTACCACTGCCCGCCTCTAGATGGAGACAGGAGCCAAAGAAAAGGGCCCTTGGGTTCTGCCCAGTGGGCTGTGAGGCTCAGGTCTTCAG
>NW_023246328.1:0-2147 GCF_002007445.2 Ailuropoda melanoleuca | reverse complement strand
CACACACACACACACACACACCAAAATTAACTTTTAGATATTTTAAAAGAAAGAACAAAAAGCAAACCGTGCAATAGGTATGCATAATACCAAATTAAATCTGGGATGAACGACAATAATTGCTGGATAATCTTTTCCAGTGAAATGAAAGAAAAAGGTATTACCACATAGGTGGCAACCAAAGCCAATCTATCCTCATAAGAGAATCTAACGTGTTTGGTGTTCAAAAATATAGTACTTGTTGTAACACCATTTAAAGTCTATCACAAATAAAATAAAAACCCAATATAAACATCCCAAATCTTCAGACAAAAGCTCTATTCCAAATGCTCTCCTTTCATGAAATGTACTAAGTACAGAGTCAGATTAAATCAAGCCTGAACAGAACTTCTCAATTGTCAATAGGATATTAGCTCTTTTTTTACATTTGCAAAAGTACAAAAGGCTAAAGTGACAGACATATTTAACACAAGCTCCTCTAAACATAACTCGGAATGTTTCACTTAAAAGCCTGCAGTAACACAACATGTCAAATATTTATGTATTTATTTTGTGCATTTGAACACTGACTCCCGGCATCTTTCATGTTACAAGGCTAATGCCTGAAATTTTTTTTTCTTTCTACATATTGAGACTGTAATTTACTTGAATATATTTTATCATGAGAAGTTTGGATAAATATGCCATATTTTATATACATTTAAAATAATGTTAGAATGAAAAAACTAAATTGTTTTTCAACACTACTAGAGAGACAAAGAGATTGTGTATGTGTGCATTCACTGCCTCAAAAGACTTGTGACAGATAAGGAAAAACATCTGAAAACATGAATAATTGTTGGACTTCTTGGTCATCTATCTGGATTCAAATTCCAACTCTATGTTTGCTGGGACTGCCTCATTTTTTATGCTTCAGTTTCCTCATCTGTAAAACAGGGCTACAAATAACATTTCTGAAAGCTCTTTTGAGGAAAACAATGCACACACAATGTTTAACATAGTCCATGGCCCATAGTCGGGGCTCAATAAATGTTAGCTGCTGCAGCTACCACTGTATTGATTATCATTTTAAAGGATAGATCAAATTTTCACAAAGTATCTTCTTCCTCTTTTGAAATTCGATGATATTCAAATGTCTATTTTCTCATTTGGCACCAGACGTATAAACCAATTACTTTTTGCTAGTACATATCTGCAACGATCACCAATTACCTCATGCTCCCCACGGATACTGAAATCACAGAAATCTTTGCACTCTAACCAGTGAATGACCATACTAAGTGATACCCTAAGATTGGATTTTTTTAATAATGGATTTGGGTAAGGTAACAATTGCACTAATAAAAGTTAATATTTATTGACTAATTACCAGGTACTATTCTAACAACTCATTCAATCCTAGCAATAAACCTAGGCCTTATCATTAATCCCATTTTAAGAAAGCAGAGAAATGAGGCAAAAGAAAGGTAATCTGTCCAACATCACACAAAGTGGTATCCGAATTCAAGCAACAGACTCTAATTCCTGAGCTCCTAGTCTCTCAGGTGAGACCAGACCATTATAAAAAGCCTTATAAATACCTGAGTTTAAACTTTACTCTGAGGGTAAAAAATTCACTGAATGTCTTTAAACCGGAAGCACAGGATCAGAATACTCTCTGGTTATAATTGGGAAATGAACTGGACAGGTGAAACAAGAGATGTGTGGAGACCTATAAGAAGGCAGTTGTGGAACCAAGACAAAGGAAGCCTTGATCAAGGAGGAGAGTGGCAGTAGTGGGCATGGAGAGAGTCTCGGGGATTTGACATTTATTACAGAGGCAAAATAGGTAATTCTTGGTGACTGAATATATCAAAGTGATTGAAAGGGAGAAGTCTGGAATGGTGGCCAAATTTCCAACTGGGGCCAACTGGGTAAGTGGCATTTCCATTTATTGAAATAAACACTTGATGAAAAACAGAGTTTGTGGGAGAAGAGGTTAGGGGAAAGGTTGAGACAGAGATAATATGTTCAATTTGGGGAAAATTTATTTTGAGGGGCAGTGAGATAACTAAGCAAGCAGTTCAGGAAAGATCTGAGATACAGATACAGATTAGGGAGTCATCGGTATATAACATGGTAACTGAACCCTGAGAAATATGTACCCA
>NW_023246327.1:0-2147 GCF_002007445.2 Ailuropoda melanoleuca | reverse complement strand
TATGAGCCTGCTTCTTCCTCTCCCACTCCCCCTGCTTGTGTTCCCTCTCTCGCTGTCTGTCTCTATCTCTTCAAATAAATTAAAAAAATAAAATCTTTAAAAAATAAAAATAAATAAATAAATAAAAATAAAATTCTTCATGTAATGACATGAACAATCTATAAGACATACTACTACAAATATTTTTTTAAGCAAAGTAATACAGGTATATTTATCTGTTATATTTGCTTAGGGTTTCTGGAAAGTCATACCAAAAAACAGGTCACATCGGCTGTGTCTAGTGTGGAACACTGGTGCCTTAGGGACCTCCTCATGTACCCTTGTGAATTTCAACAATAATTACCTTTTCAAAAAGAAATAAATACAAATAAACAAATGAAATAAAATGGGACAATAAATAAAATTTCCTTCCTAAATTTCCTAGGAGAGAGGATGGTGCTGTCTGCTAAGCTACGAGCTCCTATAAGGTGGAGGCCGCTGGCGCTTTCTGCCCAGGCTGGGGTCCAGCTGGCTGCCTAGAGCAGGGCACCCCGTGCCACCGGCTGCACTTCTCTCAGACTGTCTCCTCTTCCGGAAAATGCAGTTGTGATGCCCCCCGCTTCCAAGGGCTGCTGCAAGGAGGCAGCGGACTGAAAGGGAAAGTGTTGAGCAGTAAAGCTGGAAGAGCGGCAGCCGCCACGGGCTAACACAACGCCAGCACACAGCAGGCGCTGGAGCAGAGGGCTTGGAAATGAACGCTGTGGGGCCTAAGTGGTTTCCTAGATCCAGCACCCCAACAACCGTGGACACATGGAGAACCGCGCTACCATCCACAGAGGACATAGCCTTGTCAGGCCAAACCCTACAAAAAGTCACCTGCCCACACTGGCAGGTCTGGATCCTTCTCATGCATCCCACTGGGTCTCACTAGAACCATCCGATTACATGGGTGCTCCGTGGGCAGCGCAGAGGCACCAACTTCTCCAGCAGCCCCACTGCCCCCGAAGGACACACACAGAGGCAGAGCCGCAGGGCAAGAGCGTGAGCGTGCAGAAGGCTGTGGTACGTCCAGGCACATGGCTTCTGCCAGGATACCCAGAGCTCTGCCCCTCAGTTCTAACCGCCAGGCTACAAGCAGGCTGTGCTGAGTCATGCACAAGCCCACCTCCTGCAAACAACCTTGCTCAGAAATAATGCAGGAAATCAGATTACCTGGGTATTTAAATGGCTCTACTGTGGGCAGAAAGAAACCTTTACTCAGTGTCAAAAGTGCTGACCAAGTCGCTGAATCACATATTCTCTTTGCTGATGAGCCACTTTGCCTCCAAATACTGCCAAGGCCCAAGGTAATGGGTACAGCGGTAAGATTCAAATAAATAAGTGAAAATCAATATCCCCTCAGCTGAGAGCAACAGCAGCATGCATAGGACAATAAATAGCACATTTCTTTACCTGCTTAATTAGTGGCCCATCAAGCCACTTCAGGACACACTGAAATGCCGTCGATTCCTTTAAAGGCTGGCGTGCTCTCTGTGGGTGGGGAGGGACCAGCACGTTTTGGTCAAAAATCTTGAGCCAGTCACTCATTCTGCCAGTCTGAGGGTCACCTGGGCCTCTAGGATTACCTGTACAATTTGTGTTCAAGTAAATAAAGGAGTTATAAGGGCCATAGTGCTCAGAGCAATTCTGAACGTCTCCTACCTCCCCTTGCATCCCAGAGGAACCACCATCCCCAAAACCCACACTTTGCAATTCCTCCCTCCAAACCCCAGTGCAACAGACTGCTGCCTGTGCCACCTTCCCCTGCTAAACACGCCCCTCTTGCTCCAGATACCCTCTCTGTCCCTGGAGCCAACTACAGCACGACTATGCTGGCCTCAGTAACTGGCACAGAGATGGGCACATCCAAGCCTGTTGTGTACGGTTGTGGAGGTCAAGCACTACACAACAGTGCCAGGCCTTGGGGACTAGGGCTATCTTAGAAGGGACCAGGAAGCATGACCCAATCAGAGCCAAGGAGATGCACATCTCACAGCTTCTGCTGGCTCTGCTGAGAGAAGGAAATACTTGTTTCTGCAGCCCTCAGAGCAGAGAGGTCATCAGTATGAAGCAGTGAGGAGCCACCGTGGGAGCAGCTGCCTTGAGACACAGGAAAAAAAGCAAGCAGA
>NW_023246326.1:0-6023 GCF_002007445.2 Ailuropoda melanoleuca | reverse complement strand
TATGTTTGGGCTTAGAAAAACTGTAGCTATCACTATTAGTGTATGCGAATACACAACATGATAATATTTTAAATTTTATTTTATATTAAATTATATGTTATTATGGTAATAACACTCAAAATGAGATCAGCCAACTTAATAAAANCCACCTTAATAAAGCTTTAAGTGCATGAGAGAATGTTGTTAATTATAGGCACAATGTTCTGCAGCAGATCTCTAGAACTTATTCATCTTGCATAACTGAAACCTCATACCCATTGATTAGCAACCCCCCAACTTTTTCCCTCTCCCCAGGCCTTAGTAACCACTGTCTGATTCTATGAGTTTTAGATGCCTCATAGAAGTAGAATCATGCAGTATTTGTTTTTGTGTGACTGGCTTATTTTATTTAGTGTAATGTCCTCAAGATTCATCCATATTGTTACATACTGGGAATTTCTTTTAATTTTAAAGGCTAAATAATATTCCTCTGTGTGTGTGTGTGTGTGTTCTTAATCATTCATCTGTCAATGGACATTTGATTATTGCAGTATCTGAGCTATTGTGAATAGCACTGAAATGAACATGGAGTGCTAATATTTCTTCAAGATTGTGATTTCAATTTTTCTGGATAAATACCCAGAGGTAGGATTGCTAAATCATATGGTAGCTACATTTTTAGATTTTTGAGGAATCTCCATACATAGAGGTCATTTTCATAGAGGTTGTACCATTATAGAGTTTCATTAACAGTGTACAAATGTTCCAGTTTCCTTTCATCTTCATCAGAATTATTGTTTTGGGGGTTTTTTGACAATAGCCCTCTTAACAGATATGACATGATATTTCATGGCAGTTTTTATTTGAATTTGATAATTAGAGACATTGAGAATCTTTTCATATATCTGTTGGCTATTTTTATGCGTTCTTTGAGGAACTGTCCATTCATGTCTTAACCCATTTTTAAAATTGGGTTATTAGATTTTTGCTGTTGAAATGTAGGAATTCCTTCTAAATTTTGGAAATTTAACTCTTTTTCAGATATACAGTTTAAAAATATTTTCTTCCATTCTACAGGAAGCCTTTTGACTCTGTTGAGTGTTTCCTTTGCTATGCATAAGGCTTTGCTTGATTCAGTACTACTTTTCTATTTTTGCTTTGTTGGCTATGCTTTTGGTGTCTTATCCATGAAATCATTGTTAAGGCTAATGTCATGAAGTTTTTCTCCTATGTTTTCCTATAGGAGTTTTGCAGTTTCTTCTAGGAGTCTAACATTTAGGTCTTTAATTTATTTTGAGTTGATCTTGTGTGTGGTATGATATAAGGATTTCTTTTTTCTTTCCTCCTTTCCTTCCTTCCTTCCTTCCTTCCTTCCTTTCTTCTTTTCCCTTTCCTTCCTCCCTCCCTCCCTCCCTTTTTTTTCTTTCATTCCTTTCTGGGGGGGCTGCTTTCTGTTTTGTTTTGTTTTCTTGTGCGTATCCAGTTTTCCTGGCATCATTTGTTGAAGAGACTATCTTTTTCCCATTCTATAGGCTTGGCATCCTTGTCAAAAATCAGTTGACTATATATGTGCATGCTTATTTCTGTGCTCTCTATTCTGTTTTATTGGTTTATATGTCTGTCATTATGCCAGTACCACACTGTTTTGATTACTGTAACTTTGTAATATATTATGAAATCAGAAAGTATGATGCCTTCAGTTTTGCTCTTTCTCAAGTTGATTTGGCTATTCAAGATCCTTTGGGTTCCTCGTGAATTTTGGAAATGTAGAAAAAAGGAAGAGCAAAAATAAAAGAACAAAAAGAAGAAATAAACAAAATAGAGAACAGAAAAAAATCAATAAAACTGAGCTGGTTTTTTGAAAAGATAAACAAAATTAGCAAACCTTTAGCTAAATGGAGAAAAATGAGAGAGAAGACTAAAACAAATACAATCAGAAATGAAGATTAAACATTAAATCTGATGTCACAGAAATAAACAGGATTTAAACAAACTAATATGCACAACAATATACCAAGAAACTGGATAACCTAATATAAATAAATAAAATTTGGGAAACATACAACCTACCAAGATTGAATACTGAAACAATAGAAAGTTTAAACAGACCTATAGCTAGTAAGGAGATGAAATCAGTATTTTAAAAAAATTATACAAATAAAAGCTCAGGACTAGGTTGTTTTACTGGTAAATTCTATCGAATGTTTAAAAAAGAATTAACAGCAATCTTTCTCAAATTCTCGCAGAAAATCAAAGAGGAAGGAACACTTTCAAACTCATTTTATGAGGCTAGCATTACCCTGACTCCAAAGCCAATCAAAGATATCACAAGAAAAGAAAACTACAGGCCAATATCCTAATAAATGTGGATGAGAAAGTCCTCAACAAAATACTACCGAACTGAATTCAACAGCACAGTAAAAGCACCACAGAGCATGACAAGGAGGATTTATCCCTGGGATGCAAAGATGTTTCAGCATACAAAAACCAATTCATGTGATATACCTCATTAACAGAAAAAAGGATAAAACCTACATGATTATCTAAATAGATGCAGAAAGAACATTGACAAAATTCAATATCCTTTCATGATAAAACTTCAAAAATTAGAAATAAAGGGAAATTACCTCATCATAATAAAGGCCACATATGAAAGGCCACAGCTAACATCATATTCAATAGTGAAAAACTGAAATGCCTATTCTCATCACTTTTATATAACATAGTATAGGAAGTCCTAGCCAGAGCAATTAGGCAAGAAAAACAAATAAAAAGCTTTCAAGTCAGAAAAGAAGAAATAGCACTGTCCCTATTTGCAGATGACATGGTCTTATATACAGAAAACCCTAAAGACTCCATGGGGGGCAAGGGGGCAGAGTTAGAGCTAATAAACGAATTCAATAGTGATGCAGGATGCAAACCAAAATACAAAAAAAAAAAAAAAACCAAAAAGCAAAAAACAAAAACGAATTTGCCTTTTTATACACTAACAATGAATTACTTGAAAATAAAATTAGGAAAATATCCTCATTTACAATAGCACCAAAAAGAATAAAATATTTAGGAATAAACCTAAATACAGAGGCAAAATAATGGTACACTGAAATCCACAAAAAATTGATAACAAAAATTAAAGAAAACACAAACAAATATGGTATCCTGTTCTTACAGATTGGAAGACTTAATATTGTTAAAGTATCCATACTACTCAAAGCAATCTACAGACTAATTCAAGCCTTATCAAAGTTCCAATGGAATTTTTGTAAAGAAATAGAAAAAAAATTTTTTTGAATGTCTTAACTTATAATTATTGCAATAACATATTTGGTTTCCTCCCTTCAAATTTGCTCATATTAGTTTTAGCCTGGATGGGAACAGAGAAACCAATGTTTGGCTAGTTCAGTGAGTTACTTAATAAAGAAAGTAATTTCAGTTGTGTTTTCCCTGACTTCTTAAATTCCCAAAGCAACAGAAGTAGATACTGGCCAAATATGAAAATGATTTTGCAAGCAATCAAGTCATTTCTTTGAAGAGAATTTAAACTCTAAACAACAACTTACAGATCATTTCACTGTGTTTAAAACTACATAAAATGGTTAACCTTCAAAAATGTTACTTATTTTACCAGCAAGTTCTTCCCCCTGCTGGGAATAAGAGAGGATTGTAATTTGGAACTTGCAAGCTAAGACAAGTCCAGTGGAAAATGGAGAGGAATGTTATTTTATGGAGAAAAAGGAGGAAGTTGGGAGGGGTTGTTTTGAATGAAAGTTCATGGAGAAAGGCAAAAGTTAAGAGGGATGATGATTTCCCACTGACTAAATTGCAGGGGTAGTTGATTTCTTGTAGAAGATTCAACTTACATCTGTCCTGTTGGAGCCTGTGATGACTCACTCTTTCCTGTTGATGATTCTTCTGTTGGGATTTGTAATTGACGGTCCTTCCTATAAGTGACATTGAGTGACACTACTTTCCCTTTTAGTTTCCTGAGTCTACTTTACTGAGGTTTCCCTTGATTAATTTTCACATAATATTGTTTTGAACTGAAGTGACTTAGGACGTGATCTTTTATACAAGAACTGGGCAAACACTTACTGTCCCTAAAGCTCCATGATAGTTAACATGTTACAGAATTCTAAATAGACTAGATATAGAAATGATAAAGGATTATGTGAGTGGAACCATAGCCACAGACACGTCTTCTTCAAAACCCACTATAGGAAATAATGGTCTGTGTATATATAATTGTGAACAAACTGTCAAATCTGACATTTGCTCTAGATTATAGCATTTTCATAAAAGAGAAGGTTTATTGTTTCTTGAAGGCATTCTCCTACTTATAAGGCATTCTCCAGTCTCATTTTGCTCAGGGTATGAGAGGTTAGGAAAGCACATTGTTTTAGATGGCTTTCTCTTCTGAGTCACAGCAGCCTGGTGGATCAGTCTAGTGAAAGCAGGGCTTGGAGACAACCAGGAACTTCTTGAAAGCTCTGACTGCACTTAAAGTTTGGTCTAGTCTGATCCTTCCCCACTTAGCCATTTAGAACTGGAAAAGAGAGACCAAATATCAGCTGTTCTTCCTTCCTTAAGAACTTCTTGAGGAAAGGAATCACAAGCTATACCCTATAATGGGGACTTGTGTTCCACTAGTACATATCTCCATCAGCTTTCCTTATTACTTTAGAAAGTGCACAACTTAAAAAATCTACAATAAAATGGGTTAACCATGGTCTACAACTTCAGAAATCTTTGTAAGAATCAATAGAAATATTTTGATGACATCCCAATAGTTTATTTTTTGCTTTTGTTTCCCTTGCCTCAGGAGACATATCTAGTAAGAAGTTGTTATGGCTGAAGTCAAAGAGGTTGCTGCCTGATTTCACCTCTAGGATTTTAATGGATTCCTAAACTCACATTTAGGTCTTTAATCCATTTTGAATTTATTTTTGTGTCTGGTGTAAGAAAGTGTCCACTTTTATTCTTTTGTATGTTTCTGTCCAGTTTTCCCAACACCATTTGTTTAAGAGACGATCTTTTTTCCATTGGATAGTCTTTCCTGCTCTGTCGAAGATTAATTGACCGTATAGTTTTGAGTTCATTTCTGTCCATTGACTGATGAATGGATAAAGAAGATGTGAGAGATATATGCATATCTATCATCTATCTATCTATCTATCTATATCTATCTATCTATCTATCATCTATCTATATCTACAAAAAGGAATAGTACTCAGCCATAAAAAAGAAGGAAGTCTTACCATTTGCAATGACATGGATGGAGCTAGACTGACTGTATTATGCTAAGCGAAGTAAGTCAGAGAAAGACAAATACCATATGATTTCACTCATATGTGGAATTTAAGAAACAAAATAGATGAATATGGTGGGGGGGAAGAGAGGAAAACCAGGAAATAGACTCTTAACTCTAGAAAACAAACTAGTGGTTACTAGAGGGGAGATATGTGGAGGATGGGGGAAATAGGTAATGGGGATTAAGGAGGGCACTTGTGATGAGCATCAGGTGTCATAAGTGTTTAGTTAGTAAATTCTATACCTGAAAATAATATCACACCATATGTTAACTAACTGGAATTTAAATAAAACTTGGAGGAAAAAAGTCAATAGAAAGAGCACTGTCCTCTGGGAAGGTAATTATGATATACATATCAAGAATTGCCAAATGTGTATACTTTGTTACATTGTGATGTCACTTTTGTGGAGTGGCCTTTGGGAGATTCTTCTAAATATAGAACTTATCATGAGGAAGTTTTCCTACGTACAGAATCCTAAAAATACACAAGGGTATTTATTGCAGCTTTCTTTTCAAGAAATATATATATGTGTGTGTGTGTGTGTGTGTATAGTCTGCCTATTCAATATGATGTATAGCAAATAATCTTTGTATATACATTCAATGAAATTTTAGCATACATGCTGCTGAAGCAAACAGTACATAAAATTTTTTTTGAGAGAGAGAGAGAGAGCACGAGAGAGCACAAGAGAGTGCGAGCCAGAGAGCAGGGGCAGAGGGAGAGGGAGAGAGAGAA
>NW_023246325.1:0-2147 GCF_002007445.2 Ailuropoda melanoleuca | reverse complement strand
TGGCACTTGAGTCCACTGCATCCTTGGGTGCAGCTGTGCCTGAACCGTGCTCCAGATCCACAGCTTCTTTGCAGCCAGTAGAAGCCTTGCTGAATGCAGAGGGTGATCCAGATGACCTGCTGCTGACACACCTCCTTACACGAATCAACTGATCACGATGGGGAGCGTCTCTGTGTTACTCCTGCTCGTCCTCTGTGTACTTCACAGCAGCCCCGCTGACGGCGCAGATAAACTGATCTATGCCTACACCAAAGATTTTTCGCCAGTTTGGAAGGACGCAGGCAGTGGGGCAAAGGAGGATGTGTCTATCTGGAAACCAATTCCCTTTGCAGCAGGTTACTATCTACTTGGAGACACCGCTGTGCCTAACTATTCACCACCTCCTAATGCTGCAGTCATTGTGAAGGACATTGGAAATGGGCTCCTTAGTCCACCTCAGTCGTTCAGACCCATCTGGAAAGATACAGGAAGTGGAGCTAACCAAGATGTCACCATTTATCAAATGATACCGGCACCAGGATATGTGTGTTTGGGGAATGCAGCTGAGGGCAATTACAATAGTTATCCCGATGCAAGAAAGTATAGGTGTGTACAAGCAGATCTGGTACGAACCGGTTTCCTTTTTCCTATCTGGGATGACAGAGGTTCAGGTGCCAGCGCTGATGTTGGTTTATGGTCAGTAGACATTGACGCTGCCCAACCTGCAAGTTTGGCATCTGGGACCTTTCTCTCCGTAAGCAATTATAACAGACCCTCGGAGACGGCGTATGTCCTGAATTACGACAAAATTACAATCCCTTCAGCTGGAGCTTCAGCAGATGTCGCCCTGGTTCTCTACGTGACGAATGAAGTGGTCAACATTTGGGATGACAAAGGAAGCGGAGCACACAGGGATGTCTCCTTCTGGAGGGCCGACCACTGCTGCAGTCTCGGACACGTCGCCGTTGATAATTATAATAGACCTAGTGGAATATTTGCAAAAGAAGTAAAACCAGGGGCATTGGCTAAGCCAACCTCCTTTGTTCAGGTTTGGACAGATAGGGGTTCTGGGGCTAGTAGAGATGGTGCTATTTGGCGTCCTGTGTGTCCCCCCTATTATGTATCTCTGGGTTATGCTGCTACAGGGAACTATGCACCCCCTTCTGTTGATCATTTCCGCTGTGTTAAATCCGACTATGTAACTCCAGGGCAGTGGGCCTGGGTTTGGAATGATGCTGGGAGTGGCGCAAGGGATGACGTCAGTATCTGGAAAGCGGTTGCAATCAATGCAGATGGTCAATTCCTCAATGCTATGTCAGGTGTTAAAAGGCATGGAGACATGGATATTCCTGCATATGTGCTGAAGAGCAAGTATGTGCAAGTTCAGAATAGCAAGCCTACCAAAAAGGTGATCCTGTATGATATTAGGTACAACTTTAATGATAAGAAAATCTTGAGATCCGAGCCACTGCAGCTAACTGCCAAAACAAAAGCCCAGAACTGTGCTGCTCCTGAGGGTAGCCCACCCCTTAATGTTGAGAGGCAACTGACCTTCACTGTGGAGACAGAATCTAGCTGGAGCTTTCAATCCTCTGTTGAAATTGGTGTTACTGTTGAGGTTAGTGCCGGCATCCCCGGTTTGGGAGATATGTCTGTGTCCTCATCGGTCACAACCAGCTTCACTGCGGGTACCGCGGGCAGGCGGATGGAGTCAAGGTCTGACTCTATTAATGCCAAAGTGGAAGTGCGGCCCAAGTATTCTCTGGATTACTGTGTCACTGGGATGCGCTACACTGCTGACATTCCCTGGACAGGAAAGATGAAGACAGTCTTTGAGGATGACACAACAAATATTGAAAATGTAAGTGGGGAGTACATCGGGGTTCAAGTGGCTGAGATTATTGTGACTGCAGATGCACCAATCCGCTGTGGGTAAAGCAACTGTGATGATTGAATCCATCGCAGGCTGATGTGTCCTGTCTCCTTTCCTCAATTTTCAATGATTCATGGTCTTCTGAATTATGCTTAAGACATTTCAGAATGGAAAATGTATCAGAATAATCACAATGCACTGTTTATATTCTATCTTAAAAGTGATCAACATTTTGCAGAAAAGCGGCTCTTGAAACTACACCGCTTGATCGCATCCATGGAATCCTCTATAAGAT
>NW_023246324.1:0-2147 GCF_002007445.2 Ailuropoda melanoleuca | reverse complement strand
GTTGAGGGTCCATTTCTGGGCTCTCTATTCTGTTCCATTGATCTGTGTGTCTGTTTTTGTGCCAGTACCATGCTGTCTTGATGATCACAGCTCTGTAATATAGCTTGAAGTCAGGCATTGTGATGCCCCCAGCTTTGGTTTTCTTTTTTGACATTCTTCTGGCAATTCAGGGTCCTTTCTGGTTCCATACAAATTTTAGGATTGTTTGTTCCTGGAGAGTTTTATATTCACTTTTACCACCTACCATCCACACAAAATGAGAAAGTTTTGTATTATTTTTTCCAAAGCCAGATGCTTAGTATATAATTTTATAAAAATAGCAAAAGCCAAGAAAGTTCTGATAAATCTAACACAATAATATTAAGAAATCATTTAAAAAATATTTCTAAAATGAAACAATTATTGACTCAAATATAATACATGATGTTCAAACTGTCTTAATTTTGAGTAGGTAAATGTATTTCATTATTAGAAATTGTGGTGATTTAATGTGTCATAGCATTAGTTTAAAGGAAAATGTATATAATTATCTTATTAACTTATTTTACAAATAGTTATGAAAAAAAAATTTTTTAAGTAGGCTCCATGTGCAGCGTGGAACCCAATGTGGGGCTTGAACTCACAACCCTGAGATTAAGATCTGAGCTGAGATCAAGAGTTGGATGTTCAACTAACTGAGCCACCCAGGTGCTCCCAAATAGCTATGAAAAATATTTTGATAAAGTTTAACATTAAAAAGCACTAAAAAGTAATAATTATATATTTTTGTAAATGAGGCATGAATGGATAAATTATTTCTTAATTGCAATTGCCATGAGAAAGGCATAATTTTAGTACCCTGTATCCTGTCTCTAAGATGCATCTGGTAACAGCTAAAGCTATGCTAGACAATGCCCTATAAGATCAGAGTCATTTTGACACTGTCCCACTTCAAACAAGTCTCTCGTTTTTTTATCTGATGGTCTTCTCCGAAGTCTCATGAGTCTGCTTGACCAACATGGAAACATGGTTTGAAGTATAGGAAAATAAATGTTTTCAGGGCAATCCTCAACCAAGAGGATGGGAACCAATAGATGAAGGTCCAGCTAGTTATCCTCAGGATAGGCAATTCATAGAGACATTCTTTATACTTCCAAGTTGTTCAACCATATACTCATATCAGCTTTTCATTGTGCCTTTTCTCACTCTATTTCCTTACTTCTAACTGGGATCACCTCCCAAATTCAAACAAACAGATGATGCAGAAGTTGTATCTGCAACCAACTCTTTGACACATATTTTACTTTCAGAGAACCCAAACTAGGACAATTGGTATAAGAATGATCTTAATAAAGAGATCCTCACGATGGCATTCTGGAATTGAATCTCATATTGGGCAGATGGCAAGAGGTTCCCATGATTATTGGTGATTATACCTCCTATTATGCTAAAGTCATTTTGAAATGACTTTAACTTTTAGTCCATTAGACTGAGGCATATGTGGAAGAGAAAGATTTGGGCTGTCTAGAACCTCTAGCAGTCTAAACTATTAGAGCAACAGTAATTATAAAAATTGTATAATTGGCTGACTTTTGTCAACTGACTTTAATGCCTTGAAGAAAACAAATGGCAGATTCAGGTCAGCCAAATATTAACTCAAGGCATGTGGTAAAATCCAGAATGCTTCCATGACAGTGTTTACAAAGTATCTCATCTCTTAGAGTTAGAAAGCAAATTACTAGAAATCAGGCATGCAATTTAATGTTAAGGCTAACAGAGTTGCAAAAGGAAATATAAGCCAAACTGCAACATGATTCTTACGGTAATAGATGGTACCTGTTAAGAAGAAATGGAATCCCTATACATGGAATGGGGAAATTTGGAAGTATCACTGATAAACCTCCAATCCTCAAGTTCTGAAGAAAATATAAAACTATTCAACTTTTATGTCACTTACTTATGTATTGAAGCACTACTGATAAAAACTACAGCTATTGCAATAACCCAGGAAATAAAATTGAGAATTTTGACAATTTATTTTTGTACAGTATCTGCCCTTACAATGTACTGTTTCTAAAGTAGATAATATTCAATAAAAGAAGTAATAAATGTTGAAAGAAGAAAGAAAGAAAGAAAGAAAGAAAGAAAGAAAGAAAGAAAGAAAGAAA
>NW_023246323.1:0-1147 GCF_002007445.2 Ailuropoda melanoleuca | reverse complement strand
CATACTAAGTGTGCTCAGCCCTTGGTAGCTCAGACTTGAAGGAAATGGCAAACTGCGTACCTCGTGTCGTACACAACCAGCTTTAGGGATTCCTAGAAGCATGTACAATGAAATTGTACTGAAGAAAATCTCGTTACTGACCTTTTGCGTTGCAGCAGACAGTTTGGCGTGAAAGTCCCTAAGAAAACGGGTTTTTTAGAGTGTCAATGTAAAGTATGTCTCGTGGGTAGGATCCGTTTCTTCTCAGTGAAGGTGAGAAGAGCAGATACATAGCTCAGCTGGGTTTCCTTCACTACCATCAGGGGTGTGTGTGGGGAACCCCAGAGGGCTGGCCAGCTCAGAGGGACTTACACCCTTTGGTCTCTCACTGCAAGGATGGTGGGCTTCCCTGGTGGTCTGGGTCTGGCCAGGCCTCAGGTGAGTGAGGCAGAGGGTGGGAGGTTGGTGACACAGTTTTGCCCAGAGCTGTCATGGCGGATGGTATTACAGGGGGAACAGAGGCCAGAGAGGACCTGGGTGAACCCACGGTGCTGGCTGAAGTCTGAGGTCAGGACAGCAGTTGCTTTTTCCTGGTGCCTGTTCAACTCTTCAGTGACACCGCCCTCTCCTGCCCTGTCCTTTCCAGCCTGGCCAATGCACGGTTACAGTGACACATGGAACCACACAAAGATATAACTGAGACCATCCTCCTGGAGTGTTCCCGGTCCCTCTGCCCCCTGCTTGGTGGACCCCACACACCCCCAGTCCTCCTGAGCACCCCTGTAGTGACACAGCTGTGACCATCCTCCTGGAGAGTTCCCCGTCCCCCTGCCCCTGCTCAGCCAAACCTGCACACCCCCAGTCCTGCTGAGCACCCTGTAGTGGTATTTTCACACCATGCTGTCATTCGTTGTCTCTCGGTCTGTCCTTTCTGCTAGGAGTAGATCTCTCCTGCAGCTGCCTGGCTGGATGACAGGTGGGTGAATGGTTTTGGGATCTTTTGTCCTGGAACAGCAGGCATCCTTCAAAACCCTGATGGGCAGGGTGAGTCTCTGTCACTCAGTGCCCCCAGCCTCGGTGGAACATGGTTCCCAGGGCAAGGGATTTGAGAGTCCTCCCAGATGGAGTTTGTTCTGTGAAGGTGGATTCCTTCCGATATCATTATGTA
>NW_023246322.1:0-2146 GCF_002007445.2 Ailuropoda melanoleuca | reverse complement strand
GAGTGGGAGAGGAAGAAGCAGGCTCCTAGCGGAGGAGCCTGATGTGGGGCTTGATCCCAGAACGCTGGGATTATGCCCTGAGCTGAAGGCAGATGCTTAACGACTGTGCCACCCAAAAGCCTTTTTTTTTTTTAAAGGTAGTTTCATATTGTGGCCTCTGTCAGGAATGAATGATGTATAAACCCACCCTTGGATCCATTAGAGGAATCCCTTTTGCCTCTCCCTGAGCCCTATCACCGCCTGGGCTATGAAGCCTATTTGTGTAACAGGGAACACAGTGAGCCTCATTAAGACAGAACTGTACAAGGGCGATGTGGAAGTGGAGGAAGACATGGGGTAATTAAAGTAGAATTTTAACCAGAATCTTACTCCAGTAGTCAGGCCAAGCCTGCTCACGTATGACATGATCTAGAGAGTTCTTTAATTAAGGACTTTGTGAGGTGGACAGAAAAATGAACGTGACTGAGCCCTGCCCACATAGAGAGAAGAAATAAATACTCTTGTCATCGTTCTATACATAAACTCTAAGATTCATCGTGAGGTCCGACCACCATTTCCAAGTCCTGCGGGTACTGAGGAGAACCTGGGCACCAGCTGGAACTCCTCCTCCCCCCGCCTCTCCTGTTCACGACCGTGGGGCCTTCCAGAGCTGCCTGCTCTGCTCCAGACAGTCGGTGCCCGGTCTGTGGTCTGTGCTGACGCAAGTCTGCGAGGTTCATCATAAGCCCGCCCTCTGAGGAGGCTCCACAGTCCTCCCCGGAGCTCTGCCTGGTCTGCAGTCAGTCTGATTTGGGAATGGCTGCTGAGGCTGCGGCTTCTGCCTCCCTCTAACCTGACTACCTGGCTGCTAGGGTTGCTAAGGACTAGGAGGTTTCTGGGATAGCTCCTCCGGGAAAGTTCCAGGCAGGCGGGGGCATGTTGGTCACCTACCAGTTGTCCTGATGCTCCCTTCCTTCTAGCATCAGGGTTCTCTGCACCCCGATGAGAATTCCCTGCTTGCTCGAATACCATGCCTTTTCCCCAAGCAGCTAGGCCTGACCATACCGCATAGCGTGCTTGCCTTGGAATGGTGACTTTGAGTTTGGGTGATCATAGATAATGAAACTGAACTTGCCCTGTGTGTCCAGAGTCTACAGAGACAGAGAGCCTCCCTGACACAGGTGGGCCTATAGTCTGCAGGGTCCTGCCTGAAAGGCTGATTCAGGTGTGCCTAGCGTCTTACATTCAGATCCAGTCCCATCAGGGGCCCAATTAGAAGTCAGTAGTTTTGCTGTGTTTCTCAGGGTTAAAATAGCATCTCTGCTGCTTCTTTGCAAAACTGGCATTTCTCTCTGTTTCAGATTTATTCCAGGCCAAACATTCTGAGGTTGGTCTGGAGTTGTATTACTTTCCTCAGTTTCTCTTGTTTCCATGGTGCTCACATGGCCAACTACCAAATACCTAGGCTGTTTGGTTATCTTTTGTGGGGGGGAGGGAGCGAAGAGGTTAGGAGAGTCTGATCTGTTGCCACTGCGCCTAAGGCATGGAGAACCTTCCAATGGTAAGTAAGTAACGGTGTGACTTGCTGACTTGGCTAAATGCAATTTATAGGATCTGCCAGGAGTCACGTGGCAAATCCATGCATATGGGTTTGGCGGGGTGGGTATTGTGCTGATACCATCAACTCGGGGGCAGAGGTAATCTGTTTGCAATTCCAAACTCATTATTTCTTTATTTGCATTCGGTATCAAAAAGCCATTCATGAGAAACACATTTTTAAAGCATCTTTACTATAAAATTTGTTAAACCGAGTGTAAACATTTTATCAGCAATATGTTTTGGCGGGTTTTTCTCCCCCCTCCCCTTTTCTCTTTTTTGTTTTTTAACT
This sequence comes from Ailuropoda melanoleuca, assembly GCF_002007445.2. Classification (NCBI taxonomy): domain Eukaryota; kingdom Metazoa; phylum Chordata; class Mammalia; order Carnivora; family Ursidae; genus Ailuropoda; species Ailuropoda melanoleuca. The sequence continues at coordinate 279 of NW_023246322.1, read as the reverse complement.
GAAACATTATTTCACAGCTGCCTGGTTCCTAGGCCGGGTCACAAGTTAATAACGTCTGTACCTTGGAATGAACTTGGGCCGTTGCTGGCTGCCTTGTGAATTAGGCCACAGTGAGTTTTTCATTCCTACAGCCGTGGCAGGAAGCAGTGCATCATCATTATGAAGCTTTCTTTTCTGCTTTATCTTGTACCATCAAGTGTAATCAGAGGATCAGGAAGGCCTGTGCTCTTTGGAAGGAGATTTTAGGCACACAAACATTTAGTTTACTGGTTTGGGGCG
>NW_023246321.1:0-2144 GCF_002007445.2 Ailuropoda melanoleuca | reverse complement strand
GGGGGGGTTTACCTGCAGTTGTAGATCTTGTACGTAAATTTCAGGCCTGTACCTATTGGTGAAGCTTCCCGCAGCGCTAGCAGGTACCCCAGCCCCCTTGATCAGCCTCCCTTAGTCTGGTCCCCGGTGCGCTCCTGTGGGTCCTGCTCCATCTTCCTGCTCCTTGGAGTTCAAGTGGCTTTCCTTCCCCTTTCCTGGCTGGGTTGTGCTGTGACTGACCCTAGCTATAGGCCGAGAGGCCAGGAGGGTGAGCGGAGGCAGATCTGGGTTCAGCATATGTTGTCTTGTGGGGGAGAAGCTCTGCATGGTCTTCAAGCGAAGGGAGCTGTGCTTTTCAGCGTGTCCACGTTTGGTGTTTGTGCTCCGTAGGGTGTTTGCTGCTTCTTGCTTGTACTCTGGAGCTCTGTCATGGCTATTTTCGTCAGCATCGAGTTGTTTTTTCCTTGTTTTTATGGTTTTCCCGTGGAAAACAAACCCTGAGACCTTCTAGCCTGCCATCTTGCTGGCATTACTTGAGACCCTCTTCCCCCATTGGCCAAGCCCATGGTCCATCCTGGTGAAGATACTGCACGTATTCTTGAAGAGAACCAGTATCTGTGGTTGTTGTGTGTCATCTTCCATAAATGTCAGTTCAGTCAGGGTGGCTAATGGTGTCGTTTAGATCTTGTATTTTCTTACTGATTTTTGGTTGACTTGTTTTATCAGTTGTCGAGGGAGGGGTGTTAGAATCTCCAACTGTAATTGTGGGTCTCTCCCTTTAATTCTTTCTGCTTTTGCCCATTACTGAGGTTCTGTGACTAGGCCTCCAAGCATGTTTTATACTTCCCTAGGTGGTTAGCTGTCTTCTGTCGTTATGGAATGTCACTCTTTAGCTCTCTTAATACCCTTTGTCTGCAAGTCTTGTTGATCTGTGATTACTGCAAACTCGAGATAGCCTTCTCATGCTTACTCCCTGCATGCATGGTGTATTGTTTCTGACCGTACATTACTTTGAGTCTGTCTCTGCAGCTGATGACCTCTGCCTTTTTGGTGGAGTAAGGTTTAGTCTGTTTACAGATAGTGTGATTGTTGATACGGCCAGAATTAAGTCTCTCCTTTGGCTGTTTGCTTTCTGTTTCAGTCCTCCGCTGGTTCTTGTCCCTTTGTACCTCCTTTTCTACCTTCATTGTGGCTACTTTTGTATGTGTTTGTGTTCCATTTTAATTGGTATATTGGCTTTGTAGCCTTACCTGTTGAGCTTTACCTGTTTAGTGGTTGCTCTAGGGGTTACGCTAATGACTTTTAAAGCTACGGGACCTAAAGTGACCTCTTTCCTATTTAGAGGGGAAGATGTCCCAGAGCTGAGCCCTCGGGCACTTCAATGTGTAGAGTTTCGGGAGATGAGGAGAAACTAGCAAAGGTGCCTGAGAAGGTGTCCGAGAGAGAAAGTGGTGTCCTAGAGGCCAAGTGAAGAGGGACTTTCAAGGACCAAGTGGGTTAATGACTGTGTCTACTTTGGCAAAGGGACAGGGAGGTGTGAGGGCTGAGGACTGACCACTGTGTTCAGCCATGTTGGAGGGGCCACTGGTGATCGCAGCAGGTTTTTGTACAGAAGAGTGGCGTTAACTTGTTTAAATGGGTTACTTCAGGAGAACACAGGCAGGTGTGAAGTGGGAACAGCACACTCAGACAACTCTTTCAAGGAATTTTCCTGCGAAGGGGCGGAGTGAATCGGCACAGGATCTGAAAGATCTGAGTCAAGGGAGGCCTTCAGTGTCACTGCTGCTGGTAGATGTTATTACAGCTTCTTCAGACGCTCATGGGAGTGACTCAGGATATGGCGAAAAATACGTAATCATAGAACAAAAGCCACGTATGTCCGTATACACGTACTTACACACACATGTAACTAAGTTTGGGCAGATAAAACCCTAAATGTTACCAGTGGTTGTGTTTCAGTTGTCGGATTATGAATGGTTTTTAGATTTGTCTCCATTTGAAAAATCTGCACTGTATACTTTTATTCCCCTGCAATAAGTTCGTTTAACGTTAACAACAAAAAGGTGAAATGGGAGAGATAATTAAGTTTACCAAGAAAACCCAAGCATGGCTTTCTCATTTACCTTAAAACCATTTTTCTGTCGGGGCGCCTGGGTGGCTCAATC
>NW_023246320.1:0-2144 GCF_002007445.2 Ailuropoda melanoleuca | reverse complement strand
GCAGGGGGAGTGGGAGAGGAAGAAGCAGGCTCATAGTGGAGGAGCCTGATGTGGGGCTCGATCCCATAGCGGTGGGATCACGCCCTGAGCCGAAGGCAGACGCTTAACTGCTGTGCCACCCAGGCGCCCCCCGAAAGCATTTCTGATGACTTACTTCATACCAGCTTTCCAGAAGAGCTACATGAGAAGAGGCTAGAGATGAAGGCTAGACGCATGTACCCCAATTGCAACAGGAATGATAGTTGTAGCTTAGTGGGTGATCCAGACATTATAACAGAAGAAAATAGGCTATTCGTGGCCATTTAGTGAAGGGGCAAGCCTTCCATCCCTTTTCAGTAGTCTGTGAGGGTTATATTAGCAGAGTACAATGTGAGAAGTAGTTAAGATACCCTGGGCATCCAGGAAAAGCAGACATAGCGTATTCTGTTTATGAAGGCAGAGAGGTATGTGGCATGTCTTACACTCAGGTATCAGGGCAATTTACCAAGCAAAGATTGAGGAGTGCCAATATCTGTAAATAGGGAAGCTTAAAAAAATGTGTTCTAATGGAAGCAGCTAAAAAATTGGTGGCCACACCTTTCTTTAGAAATTAATTTTATATGATTATGTGTTTGAAAATATCTTCTATGTATTCTAGAGTTTCTATTCCATGTAGTAGTGGCATTTGGTTCTGGTGGTGGTTGAAAAAGTTTCAGATTCAACTTCTGTAACAAATACAATTTTAATCTGTACTTTAGATTGCACATGTCAGCAGCTCGACATGGTCCAGGGTTTGTAGCTTTTATTTCACCTTGGATTTGGTAGATGGTTGAAGACGTTCTACTAGTATTCTTGCCTCCCCACCCCATGTGCTGTGTATCACCCATGTGTCGGATTAATAACCTCTCCATGAGAATGACATTTAAAGCACTCTGTGTAACATTGTGTATCCACACTGCTTTTCAGACCAATTCATGAGTCTCTACAGTAAGTCGGTGCCATTTTTACTTGTCTTATATTATATGAAATCCCCGAATGTGTTGGCTTTCTGAATATGTCTATGGCATATGTGCAGGAAATTTTCATGACATTCTATTTCTGTAATCCAGAGTGTGTAGTAACTTCAGGAGGAAGGGAGCTGAAGTTTTAAGTTTTATTCCAAGATTTGTCAACCTTAGCATTATTGGCATTTTAGGCTGGATAATTCTTTGTTGCCGGGGATTGTCCTGCATGTTGTAGAATGCTTAGCGGCATCCTTGACTTCTACTCACTAGACGCCAGTTGTATCTCCCCTAGTTGTGACAACCAAAAATATTCTTAGGCAGGGTGCCTGGGTGAGTTAGTCAGTTGAGCGTCTGCCTTCCGCTCAGGTCATGATCCTGCATCGGGCTCCCTGCTCAGTGGGGCGTCTGCTACTCCTTCTGCCACTCCCCCTGCTTGTACTTGCTTGCTCTCTCTCTCAAATAAATAAATAAAATCTTAAAAAAAAATTGTTCCTAGGCATTGCAAATACCCCTGGGAGGTAAAATTATCCCTGGTTGAGAACCAGTGGTTTATGCTATGCAAGGAATGGTTTTGAAGTTAAATACATAGTTTACATTTTTGTAAGAAAATGAATAAACATTGATTGAGCACTAACTATAAGATAATTCCAGCCAGTTGTACAGAAGAAGCATTCCTGTCCTCAAAGAAAACATGCACATGAACAAGTAAATACAACATTATGTGATACAGGCTATAATAGATAGAAAGATGAGGGAGTGGTTACCTCTGTCAGAAAGAGGTCAGAAAGGCACAAGAAAGAGGGAGGGGTGATATTTGACCTGGGCCTTGAAGGATGAATAGGAGTTCACCAGAGTGAGTTTGCATAGGATTTTACAACAGAGAAATAAATCATGAATGAAGACTAAATGACTCTACATTATGGTCTGCATTGGGCTATGCTTTTTGTCCCAGTATAGTTATTAATAGCATTCTTTTTACTCTCAAAAATGCCCTATTTGGGGGACCTGGGTGGTTCAGTCGGTTGATTGTCTGCCTTTGGCTCAGGTCATGAGCCCAGGGTCCTGCAATGGAGCCCCGCATCAGGCTCCCTGCTCCATGGGGAGCCTGCTTCTCCCTCTCCTTCTGCCTGCTGCTCCCCTTGCTGATGTCTCTCTCTCTCT
>NW_023246319.1:0-2144 GCF_002007445.2 Ailuropoda melanoleuca | reverse complement strand
CCCCTTTATGTAGAAGTGACATTCGTCACCAGAGGGACGAAGCTCTCGGATGAGCCGATGTGAACCTTGGACCACGCGTGTGGGCAGACACCCGGGGCTGCGCTGATCCGTCCTGACCTCCAGGAGTGGGGCCGCAATGGGTATTTGTGGAGTTCTGAAAGGCAGAGACATCCCAGTTACCACGAAAGCTTTGTTTCCAAGATGGGTAGGTGATTCGGACAGCCATTTGGCACCCTGTGTACCTGTCCCCCCACCCTGGGATTCAGCATTTAGACAAACACACGGACAACCCCGATGTGGTAACAGATGTTGTGTCAGTGGGCCGGCCCAAGCAAGGCCCAAGTCCAGGTGCTGCTGGAGGTGGGAGAACAGGCAGCGGGTGAAGTTGACAAAACAGGACAGAAAGCAGGGAAGGCACTGATAGGGCTTGATACCAGGGGGTAATTCCAGTGGTTTACGAGGTATTCATGTCATAATTATTAATGTATTAATGACTGATTAGAGGAACTTCAATTATTCATGAGCTAGCCCCTAATTCCAGTTCCCATGATCCCCTGCTCAAGTTCCCCAAAATAGTAATGTGGGAATTAACTTCCAAATATTATGCTTTAAAATCATTACGTCCGGGTGGATGCGGTTAAAAGGAAGAGCACATACATCACCTGCCCTCCGTTCCACAGCTGCTCTGTGTCTGCACTGGGGGTTGTGCTGGGAACGCCCACCCTGGCCCCCACAACACAGAGCCTCCCTGCTCCTGCCTGGAGTTCAGGCCTCAGGCTGGTCCAGGGCCCACGCATGCTGAGACCCGGGCCGCAGAAATGCCCACGAAGGACATTGGCAAAGCCCTCTGTGTGGGCCGCTGTCTTCAGATGAGGTGACTATGGAAAGCCGTATTAGTCAGGCTTCTCCAGAGAGAAAGAACCAACACTGTGTGTGAGTGTGCGACACAAAACAGGAGAGAGGGAGGGAGGCAGGAAGGGAGAGTGCAAGTGGGAGAGATTTATTTGAGGAATTGACTCACACAATTATGGAGAATGGTCTAAAATCTGCAGGATGGGCTGGTGGGCTGGAGACCCGGGGAAGCCTTAATGTTGCAGTCTTGAGTCTGAAGGCCATCTGGAGGCAGATCTCCCTCTTCTCAGGGGAACTTTAGTCTTTTCTTAAGACCTGAAACTGATTGGACGAGGCCCACCCACATTACAGAAGTTCCTCTGCTTTAAAGTCTGCTAATTTGAACGTTAACCTCATTTACCAAATACCTTCACAGAAACATCTGGAATAATGTCCAACCAAATATGGGGGACTGCGGCCCAGTCAAGTCCACACAAGAAATTAACCAGTGCCCTGACGGAGAGTGAGTAATGACGTGTGGCCCAGCCGTGGTAGCACATTCAGAGGAGAAGGGCTGGGAGGGGAGGAGGCCCGTGCAGGGCTGTGTGCCCCGCAGCGCTGGAGAGGCTGGGAACATCAGGCAGGCACCCGGGGAACAAGGCCCGGGCATGAGGTCATTCTGACCACGGGTGGGAAGCTGCTGAGGAAGAGTGGGCGGTGTGGAGAGCCACGGCTACTCCTGAGGTCTTCCAGGTCCGTGCGCTGTGCTCACCTTCCTGAATCGTGAAGGCCCGAACCCAGCCTCCAGGGACAGAGTGCTATCGAACGCAGACGAGGCTCCTTACCCTTCACCCCCGAAGGATGTGTTAGCCACGGCTGATTCCCTAACCACCACTTCTGAACATGTTTGTGTTACGCTAACAGCCCGACTTTCCATCCTAGAGGGTGTCACATCGCATTGCTCTGTACCACAGCGTGGAGACCCAAACAAAAGCAACTTTTTGTACAGAACACAACTGGAGCACACTTTTAGTGTGTGGGAGGTCAGCCCCTCCTTCATATGATGATTGATGCAAATCTTTCCAGGAACTTCTACCGTGTTTTCTTTGGACCCACCTTCTAAGTGGTCACCACTCAGCGCTTGGAACAGCGAGAAATGGCCGATGTCTGGCTACCACAAAAGGCACGGAGCTTAGCAATGGGAGCCCAAAGCCAAAGGTTTACTGGGAATCCCTTCAAGGATTCTAAAGTGGTCCTTTCAGGGTCCTTGAGAGAGAAGCCTCAAGGCGGGGGGGGGATGAGCGTGAGAACCA
>NW_023246318.1:0-2144 GCF_002007445.2 Ailuropoda melanoleuca | reverse complement strand
TTTCACATATAAAACAAAATAAGGAATTTCTGCCGTTATGCAGATAAGTGTACTCCTTGCTTATCTGAATACTTGGAGAAAATAATTTTTGAGCCTATTTTTGGAGAGGGAGAATGAAATATAGTGATAATTTGCCATTTGTCACAACTGAACTTAAAGTTTAAAAAAAAAAGAATGTTTGACAAAACCACAAGGCATTTAATATATTTTGAAATTTTTTAATCAACAAAAGGACCTGTTAAATGAATTTAAATTTATGATGTTTGGGTAAGTTACATTTGTCTCAACCATGGTTATTGTCAGAAGAACTAATTTCTGTGTAATCTAGTTGACTACTGTATGAAACCGTTTCCTCTGTCTCATTAAAAAAAACTACATGAAAACAAATATAATTTAATATAATTTTGAACATTTTTCCCGTGCTTATTTTCATGTTAATACCTCAATTCTGATTGAATTTTAAGGTTTTTGAATGCCATTGAAACTGCTTTGGCCTTTGGAGATGTCATCTTAATTGAAAATCTGGAGGAAACAATAGATCCAGTCCTCGATCCACTGCTTGGAAGAAACACAATTAAAAAAGGAAAGTAAGTGTTCTTGAATTTTTCTTCTATATTTTGTGCTGCATATGAATGTGATCAGTGGCTTCTTTTAGCCTCAAAATTAGCGCAGTCCGTTGGAATCTTCTCGATGGTGTTTCTGAATTTCCAGTCCATGGCACCTCCCTTCCAAGACAGAAGCACCTTCAACATGATCCATACTTGCAGACTATTTCTTTGGTAGATTTAGACCCATGTTATCCAATCCCCGATTTATAAACCAAACAATGCATTGTCACAAATCTGTGAGTAGTTGTTCCTTTATCAGTTTGTACCAGAGTAGTTTAAGACTTCACAAAACACCTTTAGTGTGTTTACCTAACTTTGTATCTTATATAGTTAATATTTTTCTTCAGAACAATTCTAAGTCCACTCACTGTTTTTGGCCTAACTCAGCTTCATCCAAAGTAATGACATCCACAGAATGAGGGGTTTCCTGTGCCAGTTCTCTTTTTTCTAATATGCTTTTAATATGTATATAATATATATTTTTTAAAAAATTCATTAGTGGACCCCTAAAATCATTCCCATACCAGCAGCGGTGCCACCAACAGCTAAGAACATGCCCCGTGAGCTCCATGTGATGTTCTGGATAGCTGCCATTCCCCTGGACACCCGACTCTCCAGGACATTCTCCCAGGGGCAGGGAAGCCATTTCCAAGGAGTCATGATAGCACTTTCTATCAGTGTGTGAAAGGTCACATGCAGCATGTATGTCTCTGACGGAGCCTTTGTGGGCTCACGGGGGTTGTGGCATTCCATACGCTCTCTGTGCCTCTTCACACATGAAACCAACACTCACTAGACTTAATTCACTGGGTTTCCTTCTCTTCTTACATGGTTTTTTTTCTTCAAAGAAATAGGATTTCAAAATTTCTCCAGCACCCTTCTTTGACACCCAGTCTCTGCCTCAAAGTTAACAGTCACCAGTTTATTCTGGTCAATTTTAACTGGAAATAGGTCTACTTAAGGATAACTAACTTCTGTTTTTTAAATAGTCCCTAACAGATTAGTATAGTATTTATTATACAAGTAAATCCATTTACAGTGACTGACAACTTATAATTGTTTAATAAGCCAAAATTTACCCAGCCATGCATTTAGAAAAATTTAATAAGCTACTTGACAAACTGCAACTCTGACATAAATGTAATTGTGGCTGTGTCTGATGTGTTAAAAATATAGTGTAAAATCTTGAATGTCACTGAAGTGAAATCTTTGTTATTAAGGTTCTGACTCTATTAGAAAGACCTAAAATTTTTTGTCAGTGAAATACACATTCTCTAGCATTAACTTGGACCTTTAATAACACAATTTAGGTATAAAAAATTTGGTGATTTTCTCTCTCTCTCCCTCTCTTTCTCTCTCTCTCTCTATATATTTATATCTTTTAAATATATTATAAATGTAATAAATATGTGATTTTGTATATTTTATTTATATTTTATATATTATATATGTTTTTGAATATATAAGTAATATTAATATAAACAAGGTAAATATATAAAACAAATATAATGTAATAAAATAAATAAAATTATAGAT
>NW_023246317.1:0-2143 GCF_002007445.2 Ailuropoda melanoleuca | reverse complement strand
TCCCATAACGCTGGGATCACGCCCTGAGCCGAAGGCAGACGCTTAATGACTGCGCCACCCAGGCGCCCCTAGAATTTTTTTTTCTTTTAAAACAACAGTGGGAATAAATCGCTGGGTAACTTCATTCACTTTAATATATTACAGATATCTTTCCAGGTATATGTGTAGAGTCAAAACCAGGTTTTTGTAAATTGTAGTATATTTCATGCCATGGGTACATATTCCCCACTGATGGGACACACATTGTTTCCATTTTATTTATAAATTACAAACAATGCTCTAATATGCTTCCTGATATATTTGTGCTTTTACCTCTGTAAGATAAAGCCTAAAAAGGAAAACTACTAAATCAAAAGGCAGAAACATGTTTGGTTTAATAAATATCATTCTATTGCCTTCCAAAAAGAACTCAGCATTTTCGCCCTTGCTAGTAAGATGAGACTTATTTCTGTACACCTTTGCCACCAAAGGTTCTTCTTAAACTTTTTTTTTTGCCAACGTAATGGGTAAAAAATATTTCATTGTTTTAATTTGCATTAATTTCAACATTCTAGTGGGCTCCTATAATTTGAATGGATTGACTAATGCTTTTTTAAAAAAAATATTTATTTCAGGAGAGAGCAAGCGTGAAGTATGAGCAGGGGGAGGGGCAGAGGGAAAAGCAGGCTTCCCGCTGAGCAGAGCCCGATGTGGGATGTGGGATGTTGGGCTCCATTCCAGGACTCGGGGATCATGGCCTGAGCCAAAGGCAGATGCTTAACTGACTGAGCCACCCAGGCACCCCAGAAAATGTTTTCTCCCAGTTATTTGTATTTTGACTTTATCTTCTGCCAAATATCCTTTTATTTAGTTTTAATCTGTAAATCTCTTCCATAGTTTCCAGCTTTCTAAGTGGTCCCCACATCAACAAGTTGTACAAATATTCTACTATTTTTTTGCATTTAGATTTGCCTTTAATTCTATCGATGAGATTGGCATCTATTATATACATATGGAGAGCCAATCACACACTATTAAATATACCATTCTTTCTCCTTAGATTGAAATGCCAACCTTTGCATATATTAGATTTTCATAAATATGTGAGTCTGTTAATCTGTTATAATTTCCCTATGGATCTGATTACAGTACCTATGCAATATTATAATATTGGGAGGGCAAGTCTTATCCCCTCCTCCCACTCTTTTCCAAGCTACTCCTGTGAATTCCTGGATATTTATTCTTTCTTATAAACTCCAAAATTGTTTTGTCCAACAACAAAAAAAGGGCACTGGAATTCTGTCTGAATTGCATTAAACATATACATATATTTGGGTAAGATTTTGATCTCATTTAGGAACACATTTTATCACTCCATTTATTTGGTTTTGCTTGCTACCCTAAATAACCTTATTTTCTTCTTAAATGTTCTGAGTTTTTTTTATTAACTTTATTTCTGGTATTCTGTGGTTTTTCCAACAATTGTAAATGGGATCACCCCTGCCATTTCAAATTACTACTAGTTAAAAAAAAAAAAAAAGTCACTGATTTTTGTAAACTTATTTTGTGTCCGGTTAATGTACCATATTTGTCTATCAATCTTATTAAGTTTTTGGTGGGATACAATTAAATTTTCAAATAAAGATAATTACTCCATCTTCCACAATTTTTAAGATTTTATTTATTCATTTGAGAGAGAGAGAGAGAGCATGAGTGGGGGAGAGGCAGGCAGAGGGAGAGGGATAAGCAGAGGATCCAGTTGGATCCTAGGACTTCAGGATGATGACCTGAGCTGAAGGCAGACACTTAACCATTTAGCCACCCCAGGAGCCCCTCACACTGCTTTTTGCTTATATTGTTATACTTTTCAGAAGAACGTCTTTTGTGGCTTTGGGGTTTAGTATCTTGATTTGGAAGACTTCCTAACATTATAAAATATTTTCCTAAATTCTTAATAACATTGTTATAACTTTTATTAGAATTAGACCTTTTTTCCAGCACCTGGGTGGCTGTTGGTTAAGCAGATCTGCTTTCAGGGGCGCCTGGGTGGCTCAGTTGTTAAGTGTCTACCTCTGGCTCAGGGCATGATCCCTGCGTTCTGGGATCGAGCCCCACATCGGGCTCCTCTGCTGGAAGCCTGCTTCTTCCTCTCCCACTCCCCCTG
>NW_023246316.1:0-2143 GCF_002007445.2 Ailuropoda melanoleuca | reverse complement strand
TGCTCTACCGACTGAGCTACCAAACCTCACCTATATTCAAAAACCCCATCACTGGCATTTTAAAATTGGTGTTTCTTATACATTTTTAATTAATAAAATATCACATAGGTAAAAGGATGTTAAAACCAGCACAGCAGCTACTAGTTTGCTGTAGGATAACTGAAGATACGATTATGAACCTGCTTTAAAGTACTCCACTAATTTCTGTATGTACTTATTTTGAACATATTGGATGTTTCTTAAACAGTTTGGAGTTAACATGAAAATTTTGAAGTATATATTTTGTTTATTGTTAAATTACAACTGAAATAGTTTTTTGATCTTTGTAAACTATCAGTGGGGAAACATCAGCACTGATAATGATAATACTCTATTCTATATGATTACATATTCCTTGTAAGCAGTAACACTGTTTTTTTCCTATTTGGATTAGCTAATAAATATCTTTAAAATTAAATCTAAGTGAATTGAATTAATTCAGCAAAGACTTGTTGAATGCTTTCTTCATGCCATAAACTTGGCCAGACAATAGACATATGGCTTTAAAACAGACAATTATTTTTTATTTACTATAACTTAGCTAGGAAAAGGCATTGACACAATGAAAATAGAATAAGATAACATTTTTAATCTGATTTTTGTACTTTCAGTGTGCATTTGCAGCATGCAGGAAAGAAGGAATTCGTGATTCAAGCAGAAGGTCAAGAGACATTACAGAGTAACTAGCTTTGATCAAGGGGTACCTGGTTTAACTAGAGCGTTGTGTTTATTAAGGTTTGTTGGGCAAAGAGACTAGGCAAAGGATGAGGCCAGATCCTAGAATCTTATAGAATCTTGCATAGTACAGTAGTAAAACATTAAATCCTGGACTTTGGTGTTAGAGAAACCAGAACCTTCATCACATCTTCTCATTTTCTAACTTTGGGAACTTCAGTTTCCTCATTGCTAAATTGAAGATACACCTCAGTACATTGTAAATTAGAAGATTAACTTTGATATCATGTGTAAATGTCCTTGTAAAGTATCTTACTCAGAGAAAGAGCTAAAACTATTTATTTTTAGTAGTTTCAATATAATTATTTTTCTTATTTTTATGTACTAATGCTTACAATTTTGGACTTTTTTAATGAAAAACGTAAAAAAAGTTTTATGTAGAGATGGGGTAAGTTTAGGTATATGTTTTAAATGCAAAGGATGCTTTATGAGAGAAAAAATAGGAAATAGGAAGGCATAGTTAGAGGATATATCAGAAATCTAAGTGAGAATGAAAATCTGTTTTCCAAAATTAGATGAACTTTTTTTAAAAATATAAATCCTTGAATTTAAGATTTAAAAGTTGATGTCTAAATCATTTAAGGAAATTATTTACGATTATACTATACTATACTATTCCAGTAAAATTATTACTTGCTTGTTTTATTTTCCTTTTATGATAAAAACATAGTCTTACTAAGTTTCTGAGACTTATTTGTATAAGTCATACAGGAAAACCATATAATCAGTTGATTATCAATCCTACACCTCACTTTTGGTAATCTCTACCCGTCTTTCATCTTTTCTTTCTTTTTCAGTACCCAAACAATCTTTGTTCTGAAACATCATTTTGCATTTGCCTTAGTGCTTGCTCTAGCCAAATATACAACAATATTCAAAATATAGCTTAATTTGCTTCCAGATGCTTCACTTTGAGTATCAAACTGCTACATATAGCAAATGTTGCTGCCTGGCTTTGAAGGGCTTTATGGATGAGATAATGGGGATAGACTGACACACAGATGGATAGTCATATAGACAAACTGATAAATAGTTTCGTACACAGAAATAATATATGCAGAAAGACATATATAGGTATATGTGTGCATGTTTCTCTTTTTTTAAATAAGATCTCTATTGTGCTTTGTTGGCTAGATAGCTACTTAAAAAATCAGTGGATAGGGGCTCCTGGGTGGCTCAGTCGGTTAAGCATCTTCCTTCAGTTAAGGTCATGATCCCAGGGTCCTGGGATTGAGCCCTGCATTGGGCTCCCTGCTCAGTCGGGAGCCTGCTTCTCCTTCTCCCTTCGTGTGCCTCTTCCCTTGCTTGTTTTTGTATTCTCTCTGTCTCTGTCAAATAAATATATAAAATCTAAAAAAAAGAAAAAAAA
>NW_023246315.1:9163-10138 GCF_002007445.2 Ailuropoda melanoleuca | reverse complement strand
CCTGGGATCACGACCTGAGCCAAAGCTCACGGCTTTCACTGCCACATGCAACTTCAGCAGGTTTTTAAAAACTGCAGTTGTCAAGTTCAACTTCAGTCTGTATTGTTTGAAACAGTTTTTTTATCCGGTTTGGTGAATGACTGCACTTTAAAAGTTCGGTTTGAAAAAAGAAGTTTGGTTCTAAGATGTCATCAGATGTCACATTTGTTTCTGTCGCCTGGCCTTTCCTTCACCAGCTGATTGGTGCAATAGAGCCCTGCACCCTCCGAGTTCACCCAAAGCAAGGTGAGGGGCGCTGCTGGGGCGTGGCCGAGGGGGGTCTCAGGGCATCAGTCCATCTTCATCCAGCCGTGAAGCACCCCCTGCCACCGCCATCCCCACTGAAGTGGGGCGACCATAATCCGCACACCCCAAAGCCATGGAAAGGATTCAATGAAAACCACTCGCAAAGCAAAATGCCCCATAGGAAGTTGGCTGTTACATCCGAGCTAGTATTTCCCCCGTAGCCAGCCCCCCCGACCTCCCGGGCAGCCCCGCTCCGACCTTCTCAATTCTCTGTCCCATCCCTGTGCACCGCTGGTCGCACAGCCTGACCCATGGTCCTCCCCTCGGCCAGCCCCACACTGACCTGGGCCCAGGCCTCTCACGGAGCCCCTGCGATGAGCCCGGGTCCCACCCCGCCCCTGCCGTCCAGGCCCCAAGCCGCTCAGTGCCGCCTCGTCCACTCGCAGCCCAAGGCCTGCAGCCATTGCCGGCTCCTCCTCGCGCCCAGGTCACCTCGAGGAAGGAAAGGCCCATCGGCGCCGGGGGCACTCGTGGGTGAAGGATGCTCTCAAAATACTTTGTCTGTACTGCGTGGAGCTGCTCAGCAATCCCCCGAGGCAGGGAGCACAGGGGTTGGTAGCCCCATTTTGCAGATGAGTCGAGGGCAGGCAAGGCAGCCAACTCCAGCTCTCGCTCAGACCAAGTCCCTGC
>NW_023246315.1:0-1396 GCF_002007445.2 Ailuropoda melanoleuca | reverse complement strand
GGAGGGCCGAGGCGGAGGGCGAGGGGCGACCGGCCGCGGCACGCGCTGGGCCCCGTCCGACCTCCGCCCGGCGCGCCCGCAGGTGCCCGGGGCCCCGAGGGCGGCTTCGGGGCGCTGTGCGGTAAAGCGGGTCGGCACCAGTACCTGGAGCCGCGCACTGACCCCCCCGCCAGCCCGGGCGCGCTCTCCCGGATTACCTGTCCCTATTTGGCCTTCCAGTAAGGACCAGATGCCCGCCGCGCTCGGTGGGGGAGTGACACCCGGTCGTGCACGCCGCAGACTGTGCGGGGACACTGCCGAGCCTCCCCCAAGTTCAGAAGCAGAGCTCTTTTAAAATAGGCTTTATGTGTTTTCTTCCCTAAATTGCGATTTCTGTCTGAATGCGTTCGTTGTAGAACAAGTTGAGGCTTCTAGAAGACCTCGCAGGCGTAGTGCAGTTCCTGCATATCCCAGACCTCCCCTCTTAGCCTCAGGTCCGCATGGTGCATCTGTCTGTTTTCACTGGCCTAAGCCCATGCTCACTCCGCCGGGCAAGTGCTCGCCAAGCACCTGTCCCGCCTGGAGACCAGTCCAGCTACCGAAGCACCAGTCCCGCCTGGAGACCAGCCCAGCTTACCGGCTTACATTGGTCAGCGTGACTCGTTAGGTCCCCGTGGCCCTGGCGACGGANGTGGTGGCGGCTCAGACTCAGGTGGGGGTGATCCTGACACTTTGGAGGAGTGCTGGTCCAGTGTATGGTAGGGTGCCCCTCTACTGGAATCGGGTGTTTTTCTCCTAAGACCAGGCTGGGGCTCACTGGGAGGGAGACTCCATCCTCTGGGAGGGTGACACGGCATCAAGGGTACCCTCCTGTCAACACGAGTTGGGACTTGATGTGGCTCGGGCTCACCTGAGAAAGCGTTTGCCAGGTTTCTCAGCTGTGAAGTTGCTGTGTTTCCCCCCGTTTCGTACCCTACTCTTTGGAAGGAAGTGACAGTGCAGTCCCCACCAGAGAACGGAGCCGTGTGTTCCTCCTGCCTCAGGACACCTAGGATTTGGGATTCTTTGCATGGAGACTGGTCTCTCTTGTCCGTATTTATTAACTTACCCAGTCCTTTATCATCAGCATGGACTCGTGGATACTTATTTTATACTTTGGGTTATAATCCAACCCTACTTTATTTTGTTGCTCAAAGTGTTGTACCTTTGGTTACTGGGGGCTCTGTCAGGTTGGCTCCTGTGTCCTTCTGGGCGTGTATTTTTGTAGAGGTTTTGCTGTCGAAAGCACTTTGACTGGGGGGCTTCCCTCGAATGTCAAACAGTGTGATGAACTGGACAAGAAAAAATTACTGTCCTCCTTGAGAGGTAAGGAAACGGAGGCCAAGGAGAAAGTGACGGGTAAGACGTCTTAGCCGTC
>NW_023246314.1:0-2142 GCF_002007445.2 Ailuropoda melanoleuca | reverse complement strand
GTTCCCTCTCTCGCTGGCTGTATCTCTCTCTGTCAAATAAATAAAATAAAATAAATCTTAAAAAAAAAAAAAGAAAATTACTTTTAAACCATCCCCTGCCATCTGGAAACCCCCCTTCTAATAACCAACCATTGTAAAGGTTAAACAACTTCCTCATTTCCACTTTATAAGCCACCCTCTCACATCATGCCCCTGAGTTTCGTATCAGTTTTGAATTTGAAAGGTCCCAGTTTGTGAATTGTTCTTACACCTACAATAAATTCTTACTACATACTATTTTATTGATCTGGTGGCTTAAATGTGCTACTTCTGGATTTTCTACTTCTGGATTTTCTGATGCCCAGAATCAGACGTGACACCCAAAAAAAGAGTCCCAGTGACTCCACGGCTGGTGAATAACCAGATGCCAGCATCCCCACCCCATTGCACTCATTGCATTCTCTGTGATGATGGAGGTGTAGGGTACATCTCTCAAATCTGAGCTCTGCTCCCTTTGCACTGGGGACTCTCTGACTTTTTGCGCATACCTGCATTTTGTTTGTTGAAGCTTCTTGGTAATTTACCCTATTCTGTTCAAAAGGGGGGCGGGCATGTGATTTCCTGGGTTTTGGAACAGCTGTTGGAAAACAGGACTCCTCATAGTTAAGGAGTCTTAGGGAATTTAATGGCAAAGGTGGGTTCCATCTGGTCTAAAAGTCTCCACCTCCCTCCAACACTCCTGCTTCCTATATGTATACCCACTATGGACCAGGATCATGTGCCTTTTTGGAAAAATGGGTGAACTTTTGGATAATTTGGAATTATAATGACCACTTCAGGGAACTGTGACTTATTAGATATGATAGTTCACTTTAAGGGGCACCGTTGAGCTTAAGAGGATCCCAAACCTATGGAAGACACTGGAATGCATTCTTTGATTGGTGTGCAGAAGTTTCTAAAAGACAAATGACTCCAAAAATACCTTCTCTAAAAGAATCCTTAGAGCATGCAAATAATAAATCTTTAGTATAAAACCTTCGGCCATCTGAGCAGGTAACCTCAATTTAGTCCATCTATCAGAAACACAATTTGGATCAAGCTATCCTTTTGAGTTTTGTATTACTGTATCTGAGAAATGGCAAAAAAATTTTTAAATGAAAATTATTAGAGCTGTATGTCTCTGTTTATACATTTACATATATCCATGTATGCATGTGTGTTAGATGTATATGATAGTTTTTAAGGAGTTCTATGTAACTGGCTTTAAAAAATAAGCACTTATATAAATTAAGTATTCCTAAAATTCTCAGAAATATAGAAACTAACTCAAATGTTTTTCAAGTTTACATGATCTCAAATAATATTTGATAAATAAAAGATAGTTCAAGATCATTGGTTTAATAAAAACAGACATGTCTTCAAGATTTTCAACATTAAATGTAATATAAGCATACAACTTTTTCTACCTGGGTTTCTTAGTCAAATGAGCTCATACTATCTCTATGTTACAAGATTTGTCAACAAGAAAAATAACTTAACATGATGGTTAGCTGTTTAATATCTAATCCAGACATAATTGTTAAAAACAAGTAATTTCAATAGATGTAAGTAAGATAAAAGTTTGCAGTAAGTTAAACTAAATAATGGATATTCGTTGAATATCTGGATAATTTCCAAATAAAATAACGTACTGAAATATTAATTGCTAAACAGAAGTTATCTATTTCTGGCTTCTTTTTTGTTAAGTATTTTCCTGATAAAAGTCTCACTATCTCACACAAATTTTTTTTGTAATAAAAAGGCTACTTGAGTAGTTCCATTTTAAGTTTCCTACAAATCATTCTGTGAAAGTACTTACCCCTGAGATGCTCAAGGAAATTACACAATAACCTCTGGAATAAAACAATCTCCATTTCAAAGCGTCCATCTTGATAGTATACAAGAAGTAAGTACGGCATGCACTTACATAGTATGAGATCATCAAAAATGTCAAAGACACCACCAGCAATATGTTGAGGTTTTCCTGGGGAAAACTTCTTTAAAGATTTTCTCTGGGGCGCCTGGGTGGCTCAGTCGTTAAGCCTCTGACTTTGGCTCAGGGCATGATCCCAGCGTTCTGGGATCGAGCCCCATATCGGGCTCCTCCGCTGGGAGCCTGCTTCT
>NW_023246313.1:0-2141 GCF_002007445.2 Ailuropoda melanoleuca | reverse complement strand
TAGACTCAGAATTTGGCACAAATCATGATTATTGCTTAGTCTAACTTATTTTAAATGAGAAAGAACATGACTGTTGGATCCAGTGAACTCTTATTCCTTCTGGGCACCAGCACAGTGAAGGTGCATGTGTGTGTGTGTAGGTATGTGTGTGTGTTTGACTTATGTTGCTTCAGTTCAGTGTGTGCCCTGGCCTTTTGAATTTGGTAATAAAACACACAAGACACAGCCATTACAAATAGATTTCTGCTAAGCAGTCTAGATGACAACTACAGAGGTTTGTTTTGCATAATAACAGAATTATAATAAAGGTATTAGCACAATATCTTAGTTACTCAAAATAAAATTATTTTAATACTTATTATTAAAACTATATATTCATCAAATCCCTTTTAAATGCAGTAGTAGACTTAAATCTTTAGAGATCACTATTATAAATGTATCAACAAGTAAAACAAGTTTTGTTTTTGTGCTTATAAAATAACATAGCCAGCTTCGATCTTGGAGTAACCATCAAGGATTTGTTAGTCTTGATGCTATCTTGTTCTACAGTCCAATATTCTCAGTCATAGGTTATTTAGTCTGCCATCCACTGGGGCATATTTAGAAAGGGAAACCACATCAAAGTAGGTAGGAAAGGCTGAGACACAAGCTCATCATAGACCCCACCCCTGGTATAGTAAACCACAATCAGAACCCAGAACTTCTCCCTGTAGAACCCAGAACTTCTCCCTGTAGAACAGAGGGCTTGTACCACATACTCAGCACCCCAAATGTTTTTTTTTTCTAAAGATTTTAATTTATTTGAGAGAGAGAGACAGCGAGAGAGGGAACACAAGCAGGGGGAGCGGGAGAGGGAGAATCAGGCTTCCCGTTGAGCGGGGAGCTGGTTGTGGCTCCATCCCACGACCCTGGGATCACAACCTGAGCCAAAGGCAGACACTTAATGACTGAGACACCCAGGTCCCTCTAGGCACCCCAACTCTTAAAACAAGCTGCTGAGAGATGAGTCCCAAAAACATCTGGCTTCAAAGACCAGTGGGGCTCACAGAGGACCTCTCAGAGAACAGCAGCTGGTGAACACAATCTTTGCACTCTCCCTCTGCTTCACATCAGTTTGTCAGTATTTTAGAGAAAGCAGCTTACACCCTCTCTGTTGCCCACATTTTTGCAGCTTTTACCAGAGGACACCTCTATATTGCCTGATTCTGGTGACCAGCAAAGCTTATGCTCATGGGTTCCATAGGAATATAACCAAAGGAGAAAATGGTTTTTTGTTTTTGAAAAAGATTTTAAATAGCTACTACCCCCAGGGCACAGCAAGAGGCAATAGATCCAGGAGTTCAATCATTCTGTGGGAGAGACCTATTAGCTTACCATTAAGCTACAGCCTGAGGGGCAGTTTTCTAATAAAACACATATCTAAGAGCTGACTGAGACACTATTTTTGTGTTCTCCCTCTGCCACATTACGGAGTGCTAGCATCACTCAGAAGGGAGCTCTTCTATGTGTTTGGTATCCAGCTGTTCTTTCTGTTGTTCTGGTTTTTGCAACTGCTACCCAGGGGCTGCTTCTTGATTGCCTGGGTCTGGTGGCCAGGAGAGCTTGCATTTTAGGGTCCCATCAGTCTCTAACAATAGGAGAGGTAACCCTTGGCAGGCTACCAACCCTAGGGCATTTCACAGACAGCAGACAGAAATACATTTTTAGTGTTTGTGTAGGAGAGGCCAATTTGCTAGTCCTGGAGCTTCAGCCTTAGGGGCAGGCTTCTGTTGTGGCACACATATAGAGGCTACAAAAGTGTTGTCAGGAACGTAGCCCAGGGAATGCCATCTTTGCCCTCTTTTTCTACCTTACTGTAGCTCACTAGTATCTCCAAGAAAGGAGCTTGTATGCTCACCGGGAGGCCCAATTTTTGCCATTACTGCCCAGGGAACACCTTCAGACTTCTTGGTCCTGGAGGCCAGAGTGATGTGGTTTTGGAATATCAGTGAGGTTCAGTGGGTTGGAGCGCACAGCCAATGACAAAGAAAGAATCCTTGAGACATCTTTGGTTCAAAATGATGGTTTATTAAAGCACAGGGACAGGACCCCTGGGCAGAAAGACCTACTGCACTAGGGTTGTGAGAGGTGGCTGATTATAT
>NW_023246312.1:0-2141 GCF_002007445.2 Ailuropoda melanoleuca | reverse complement strand
ATATCAGAAAAAGCATGGGATCAATTGTGAATAAGAGGAAAAAGCTTCCATGAATGGTTTTTTACTTCCCGTCCACTTCAGCTAGCTACCTAGACCACCCCATCTTTATCTGGCCGTCTCCCTCTACCTTGCCTGGCACGCCCCGCAGGAGAGTGACATTTAGACACCGTGGCCTCCTCAGCTGTCTCCCCATCAGTTGTCTTCATCCTGGCATTATTTCCACCCCGCCTGTGTGGTTAATGTGGCTTAATCAAATCAACTACACTCTCTTACACTTCTCAGTTTCATCTTTTTCTTGACCTTGTGCTCATGTATCCTGCAATTTTCATATCTTCTGAGTCAACACACCCATCCCTTCCCTTCGAATCTATCTCTGAGCTAGCCACCAAGAGTGCATGCTGAGAATCGGATAACCATGATGATGGGATATTTTACATACTTATGATTTCCAGTCTCACCTGATATCCAGTCTAACCTGATATTTCTCCATAATCCATTTCCTCCTATCAGCTCATTGCTTTTCATATTTCTATAGCAGCCTTTCAGGAACTTCAGCGTGCGTGATAGCCAATGGAGGGGATTACAAAACACATTTTTTCTGGGCCCCATTTCAAGAGATTCTGATTCAGTCAATTTGGAAGGGGGAGCCTAAGTTCTAGCAAGCTTCTAGGTGATATTCGTGATGTTGGCCCATGGGTCACACTTTCGAGTGCACTAACATTCAGCTCCTGGCATATAGTCAATTTTCATCACATTATTGCTTTAAAAGATCTCAATCCTTTCCTTTCCCCAGTTCAATAGACCTCTTCTACTTGGTAACAACCATAAAAATTACTCTACAATTAAAAACTCTTTTAACTTACCTTTTCCCTTCTAAAGTTAGGTTATTACCCAATTCCAACCCCTACCTTCGTGTGCCGGAGGAAGTAGTGGCTTCATCGCCAGCTTCTTGAAGTTGGTGGGTCAATGGGAGGTTCACAGACGAAGATCCAAGTCTGGTCTTCAGCTGACTTACTCCATCATCTGCCCTCACCACTACTGGGAAATCAAAGCACAAAAGGTGAGGGATCTCCACCCGGACAAACCTCAAAGCCCGACACAGCTGACCATTTTTCCCCTGACACTTGAAAATGGAAATGCACATTACGAACGGAGTAGTAGCAAGAGCAAAGATCTTGGAGCCAGGCAGACCTAAGCTTATTATCCAAGCTCCATCATTGTCTAACTGCGTGGCCTTTGGAAGTCACCTTAACCTTTTCTCCTCAATGCAGTTTTACTGATTATTGTAGATATGGATCTTTGACTGCAAATTCAGCAGTGCAAGAAATAGAACTTCCTTTATTTTTCTCTGATGTTTGGATCCCCCATTTGGCTACGGGCAAATTGTCAATCTCAATCATTTCAAGGGTTTCCCTTCTCTTTTCCCTAGATTCTTGCTTTGTCTTGGGGACTCATATAGTTCTAAGGTTTGAGTTGAGGATTTCTGATCCTGGATTAGTCAGGACCCACCCACACTGACATCTGTGAGATGCCCATTCCCATCTGGTCTTTTCTGTCTGTCCACGCAGGTTGCCCTGAGTCACATCTCAGTCCTGAACCCAAAGCCTCATCAGGATCACCCCTATCTGAGCTAGTTTCATGCCCTTTGTGAGTGGAGAGGAGCCAGTCTGCTGCTCCCCGACTTTATTGGTCTGTAGGACACTCGGTGGGGCTCCTTAAGACTTTTCCCCATTTCCCTGCCACTCTCAACTTGAATCTTTCCACTGCTCTTGCAGCTTGCTGAGACATGAGGAACTCTTTGAGGCTGCCTCTGGCCCACCCTGCTTCACACACCTTGGCCTTCCCTCTTCCCTGGGCTCTCACTGTGAATCAGAGACATAACTCTCTCGCTTTTCAAATTCCCTAAAAGCTATTTATTTTTGAAAATCAAACTCCTAGGCTCTTTAAAATCAAAAGCCTTTTTCTCCCACTTTCTTTTGCAATATTCATTCTATGAAATCATGGGCTCCACATGGGAAAAGACTGATAGGTACAAGGAGATTGCAGGAAAAATATCAGTTGATATTTCAAAACATCTTTTTTTTTTTAAAGATTTTATTTATTTATTTGACAGAGATAGAGACAGCCAGCGAGAGAGGGAA
>NW_023246311.1:0-1824 GCF_002007445.2 Ailuropoda melanoleuca | reverse complement strand
GCAGGTGGGATAGAAACTATGTTTGCCTGCTCCCTTGGCCAGGTGAGCTGGTTGCTTCCTCCAGATCATCACATCAAAGACTTAGTTAGGTGATCTGTAAAATAATATAAACCCTTGTGATCTCCAGGAGTTTGTCTTGAGTAAGGACTCTCCTATCCTTCAATTATTACGGGACCTGAACTGATAAGGTCTGAATCCCATAGAGTTTTGGCATTCTGAGCCTGGAGGAACTTACCCAATAGCATTNCCTGGAGGAACTTACCCAATAGCATAACAAATTTACCTGGTTCCACCATTCTTGATGTTGTTATGCCAAAAAATGAAAAAAAAAAAGATGGAAGAGTCATTACCCAGAGCAGGAAAATGTGACTGTGATGTCCTCTTGCTACCCTTTGCTGGGTCCCAGGAGGAGGATACCTTGCTGGCTGTGATCACCTATGTGGGGCTGGGCCTCTCTCTGCTGTGCCTCCTCCTGGCAGCCCTCACCTTCCTGCTGTGCAAAGCCATCCAGAACACCAGCACCTCGCTCCACCTGCAGCTCTCAATCTGCCTCTTCCTGGCCCACCTGCTCTTCCTCACGGCCATCGACCGGACCGAGATCAAGGTACTGACACTGTCACAGAGGAGCCCCTGCCCTGTCCCAGGGTGCTCAGCTCATGGAGCTGTGCTGCATTGATACCTTAATAAAATGTCCTTGGTTCCTGGGGAGGCTAGAGGGGTAAGTAGCCTATTTCACATTGACCAATGAACTAGAAGACAAACCCTCTCCGGACAACTGGACCATACGCATGAGAGTTCTCTCCAATGGCAAAGTATGGGACAGGTCCTGGGGCCACCGTCCTCCCCGACAGTCCCTCCTGGGGCACCTTTGTCCTCCCCCAGGTGCTGTGTGCCATCATCGCGGGTGCCTTGCACTACCTCTACCTGGCCTCCTTCACCTGGATGCTGCTGGAGGGTCTGAACCTCTTCCTCACTGCACGGAACCTGACGGTGGTCAACTACTCCAGCGCGAGCAGGGTCATGAAGAAGCTCATGTTCCCCGTGGGCTATGGAGCCCCGGCTATAATTGTGGCCATTTCTGCGGCATCCAGGCCTCACCTTTATGGAACACCCACCCGGTAAATGCAAATTCCCTGCATGAGCCCGGCCACCACTAGAACCAGAGTAGCATTTTTTTATTATGCTAGAGCACAATACAGAGAAGACACATAAGGTAATAATTCTTAGGACATCTTTCTGGTGGAAAATTTTAATAATTAAGTAGAATGTCTTTAAACCTCTGTCCTTTGAATAGCAAAACTGAAGCCAAAAGAACTGCCTAGGACATCATTAAAAAAAATCTAATCTACTTCTTTGTCCAAATCCTTTAAGATGTTCCAATGTTCTGATTTAGAAAAGCAGAGTTGATTTATTTTCAGTTTTTCAATTTTTTTTTATGTTATGTTAGTCACCATACAGTCACAACACACACGATACATCACCAACAGTTGATGTAGTGTTCCATGATTCATTGTTTGCATATAACACCCAGTGCTCCACGCAATACGTGCCCTCCTTAATACCCATCACTGGGCTAACCCATCGCCCACCCCCCTTGCCTCTGAAACCCTCAGTATAAGTTGCCTCATAGTTTACATGGTACTTAGTTTATGCCATGCATTTTTCTACCCATTTTTGTATGTGGTAATCCTCACAGTATGAAGTCGGTACAGTCATTTGCCCCATTTGTAGATGAATTAACTGAGCCACAGACAGTTTAATTAAATGTCCTAAGGTCCATCACTAGTAAGTGGAGAGTTGGGATTCAAATCCAGGGAGCCAAGC
>NW_023246310.1:0-2141 GCF_002007445.2 Ailuropoda melanoleuca | reverse complement strand
CGCTATGAGCCTGCTTCTTCCTCTCCCACTCCCCTTGCTTGTGTTCCCTCTCTCACTGGCTGTCTCTATCTGTGTCAAATGAATACATAAAATCTTTTTTTAAAAAAAACTTATTATGAACTCATAGCTTGAAAAATATCTTAACTTTTTTGCAAGTTGTCAATGAGTAAGGTCAGCTGTGGGACAGACGGCATTGCATAGAGTGCCCACATGACCAAATATGATATGTTTCAGTCCATTGCAGTTATTATTTTATCGATGATCAAACTGACCCATCTTTGCCCAGTGGAAGCCTTTTCAAGTTGCTACTAACTAGTAATCTTTGATATAACAAATTTTCCAGGGTCAACTTATACATTTTGTGCCCCAGAACTGGAATCCATCATTTCTTCAAAGGTCTTGGATCCCCAGGGCACCTGGGTGGCTCAGTCTGTGAAGCGTCTGCCTTCGGGTTGGGTCATGATCCCAGGGTCCTGTGATGGAGCCCCTCACTGGGCTCCTTGCTCAGTGGGGAGACTGCTTCTCCCCCTGCTTGTCCTCTCTCTGTCAAATAAATAAGTAAAATCTTTTTTAAAAATCTCCGATCCCCATATTTTAGATAATAGTATTTAGAGACCATAATCTGGTTTATAGAGGTGTTTAATATTAGTGGGTTAGCTACTATTCCCAGGTCTTTCCACTGTATAGAAAATGGACAGAACTCTAAAAATAGTAACATACTTCCTGAATTCATATTGATACTCTCTATTCAGACTCAAGATTACAGGGCTTTCACTTAGCCTCATCAGTCTTATATCCATATAATCCTTTCTTTCACATTGAGCATAAAACCCAATAAAACCAAGCTAATTACTCACTTCCTTATCTCACAATATAAGCCCAACAGTCTCAAATGAACAATACCAACATTATCATTAGTAATATGTATATCAATAAACAGTTTAAAAGGTTTTTTGCAGCTGTTTTTATTAGGGTATATCTCCTTTGGGCTATAATCAAATTAATTTAATTAATCAAATCACTTGAAACAGTTCTTCTCTGTGTAATTATGCTACCATGCCAATCAATACACAGGTTTCTTTCCTTCATTTGCTTTCACAGTTTAGATCATTTTTTTTTCAATTTTTACGAATTCATTTTTTCAAAATTAAGTTTTTTTATAATTGTGGATAATTTTACAAGTTTCTAAAGCCACATCTACAAAACAAGTTATCTTCAAAGAAGTCTTCCAATTCCAATTGATTAAAATTCGAGCATCCCCTAAGCATGCCCAGAGCAGCATGCGCACCTCAGTCAAGATTTTCCAGTATCGACTGCCTGGCCGATCCTCGGTTATTCACATCAGAACGTTCTATGGTTGGAATATAAGTTTGATGCTGTAACAAAGACCCTAAAATAACAACAATATGCAGTTCTCGCTTAAGAGTTCTAGTGTAAGCTCTCTAGGGCTGATGTGACCGCACTATGGTGCGAGGGGCCTTCTTTCCCCTTGTTTGTTACTCCACTACCCTCCACACGTGGCTTCGATCTTGTGATCCCGATGGCTGCCCCAGATCCTGTCTCACAGCAGCCAGCAAGAAGAGCAAAGGGGAAAAGGAAGCCAATTCTGTTTAAGGGCAGAACCTAGAAGTTGCCCACAGAACTTCCATTTACACCCCATTGACCAATTAGCTGCAAGGAAAACTAAGAAGTGGGACATTTTGCTGCAGTGCAGTTGCTCGGCTAACATCTTGCAGCTCTATTACAAAAGGAAGAAGGAGGGAGTAAAATCTTGGGGCACCTGTCTCAGTTATAACCTCCAAATAATAAGTCAAAGCATCGTTTGATCCAAGCACTTGTACCAGCAGATTTTTCACTCTGATGATACTTTTTTAAAGTTTGGGGTAAAAGCAAGTGGCTGACGGGGAAGACGCACAGACAATATGGGAAAGGAACCTACACTTAGCCTATGGGAAAAAATCTGCATTTTTAAATAGATCTATCTTTTATGAATTCTGCCTTTGTTTCTGTATTGAGAAGGGCACTCTCAACTTGAGTTGAGATACATGTTGGTCCTTTTTCTGTAATTCTTTTCTATATTATTACTTTTTTCTTTTCCACCTGCTTTTTTTTTTTTTTTTTTTTTTTTTTTTTTTTTTTTT
>NW_023246309.1:0-2139 GCF_002007445.2 Ailuropoda melanoleuca | reverse complement strand
GATCCCAGAACGCTGGGATCACGCCCTGAGCCGAAGGCAGACGCTTAACGACTGTGCCACCCAGACGCCCCGGATTTTTGCTTTTAGAGGCAGCTCACACCCCGAGCAGCGACAGCGGCCCCAACAAGCTCCTTCCCAGGGAGCTACACTCAGCCCCTCAGCATCAAACTACTATAGCTTTGAATTATGTGAGCATCTGTATTGATCTACATTTATTTTGTGCATCTTTTAGCAAGATGTGTCCTAAAGTATCAGTAAAGCCTAAGAGAGGTTATTTTGGGGGTCTGCAAATGCTCAAGAAATTTTCCATATAAATTAATGGTAATTGTTTCTTTGCTTTAACACCATTTCAGCTTATGAAAGGTTTCATAGAAATGCTCTACTTTGAAATAGCAGGGGAAACCTGTATCTGTACCATGGAATATTATCCAACCACAAAAAAGGAGTAAGGTACTGATAAATGCTACATTGATGAAACTTGAAAGCATTTTGCTGTCAGGAACGAGACACAAAAGGCCACATATTGCATGATTCTATTTACGTGAAATATCCAGAAAGAGTAAATCCACAGAGGCAGAAAGATTCGTTTCTGTCAAGGGATGGAGGCAGGGGAGAATGGAGAGTGGCGGTTCCAAGGTTAAGGGGTTTCCTTCAGGTGTGATGAAAGTAGTAAAGATTGCTGCATATTGTTAATGTCCTAAATGCCACTGAATTGTGAGGTCTAAAATGGTTAATTTTGTTACATGTATTTTACCACAGTCAAAAATTAGTAATAACGACTGAAAAGTGTGCACAACGAAACATGCAGGGCTCATCAATGCTCTATATTTTGTTTTGGGTGATGGTTAACACGGTTGTATGCATTTGTCAAAACTTAGCGAATTTCACACTGAAAAGCTGTGCATTTTACTGTATGATATAATTCATATTCATAAAAAGAGTTCAACAAGTGGTCTCTCGGGAACAAAGTGAAAGGGTACAGGGGGCTGCCTTTTTCATTATACACTTTTGTATTACTTTTTTTTAAACCATATTAATTTGCAGAAAATTCAAATGTAAAATTTCCCCACCCCGATTCCAACCTCACCGAGCAAAGTTCCTCCCCCTAAGCTCCAGGCCAGAGACTGAAAGCCGTCCCGTGGGGGCAAGGAGCCGGGCGCGCTCCGCAGCCGCGGTCCCAACGGTAAACGTGTACCTGGTTTCTACCTCGGCTGTCCCCAGGGTTTGGCCAGGGGTATGTGCGTCTCTCGCAGGGACTAGGGACCCGATTCCAGATCCCGCCGTCGGGAGGCATAGAGAGAGACCGTCAAGGGCACAATCCCGAGTTCCACAGATGCAGAAAGTCTCCACAGGTTCGGGCCAGGCGACCGAGACGCGCTTTCCAACGCCCCGCCAACCCGCGGCCTGGGGGTGCAGCCTCTTCCTGGTCTGTGGGCCAATCACCCGCCGCCGGGCAGTGCGGGCAAAGAGCGGTGCTGGAAGCCACGATCTGTCCATCTTTCTTGAGGGCAGGATGGCTCCGCCCCCCCATCCTTCCTCTTCTCCGAGGTCCGTCTCCGCCTAGCCTAAAACCCGCACCTGCAGCGGCCATTGTAGTTGAGGGCAAGTGGCCGCTGAGGCCAGAGAAGCCAGGCAGGCGCCATGTTTGATATGATCAAGGAATGGCGCCCTTTAAGAGCACCCAGTGACAACTGAAGCCAGGATGTCGCCATATTTTCTGAAGACACCTTCCGGGTCCCTTAACCCGGCTAAGTCCAAGCTGCCATGAAGTGAATAAACACCGAGAGGTTTTGTTTGTCCCCATCACCACCCCCGAATCCCTAGCAGCCAGTCCGTGCTACCTCGATACCCTCGACTGCGTTCGGACGCCAAGACTGGGCGGGGCCCCGAGCTTCGGAGCCCTTCCTGTGGACGACGAAAGCTGAGGCCGCGCGCGGGAAGGCGGTGGCCTCGGGGACAACGCGGCCGGTGCTTGGGGCCGGGAGGCCCCATGGCGCCGCCCCCAGCCCCGCTTCTGGCGCTGAGACCGGGGGAGACTGGGCCTGGTTACAAGAAGCCCGGGGCCGTGAGCTTCGCGGACGTGGCCGTGTACTTCTCCCCGGAGGAGTGGGGCTGTCTGCGGCCCGCGCAGAGGGCCCT
>NW_023246308.1:0-2139 GCF_002007445.2 Ailuropoda melanoleuca | reverse complement strand
GAAACTGATGTTCAAAGAGATTTTGACCTTACTCAAGGACACACACTCTGTGTGGAGCTCAAATTGGAACCCAGGTCATTCTGGCTTTAAGTCCTGACAACACTTGTCTAAAATGGAAGAGCTTTCATGAAACCTGAAAGCACCCCACACCATCTCAGAATAGCAAGGAATCTTCTTTGTGCTGAGTGTATATAAACTCAGGGCAGAGATGACTAAAACCATCACTCTTGACTGCCCAGAGGAAAGTCCATTTAAGAAACACTCACTGAGTCCCCACGGTGTGCCAGGCACTGAGGCTAGTTGAAGGAATCATAGAGACAACCAGCATCTAAATCCAGTCTGCAAAGACCATGTAACACAAGACAAGGGATGAAGGGAATCCTTCTAATTTGGCATAGGGGTGGGGTGTGGGGCAGTGTTTATGAAAAAGGAGGCACTTGAACAGGACTTTGAAGGACAGATACAATTTCACCAGGTGGCTGTGGGCCAGGACAAAGTCATCCCAGTAGAGAAGGCAGTGTGGGAAGATAGAGGAATAGCCAAGAGTTCCGGGTGACTTCAGAACAAGATTCTCAGGAGGCTGTGTGGGGAGGCCCTGGTGGCCCCCCTGCAGAGCCCTGGCCTGTGCTGCCTGGGGAGTGGGAGGGCTGTGGACCTGACTCTGACGAGCAATGTGAGAACCACCAAGGCAACTGAGCAGGGCAGGGGGGAATGAGTCCCACTCCCTGATTTGTGATTGGCCCTTGGCAAAGTCCTAGAGGCAGCAAGCTATGCCTCAAACATCCTTCTGTCTCCTCGGCTCTCTCCTGGAGTTCCATCCTAAAAAACCATTAACATAACAAATCCTCATGTGTCCCTCCTCCAGCCTGGGCACTGTTCCAGGTGCTGGGGTTGAAAGGTGAAGAAGCCATTCAAGGTCAGCCCTCAAGGGATCCACCTTCCAGTGCAGGGACCACGTTCCTGCGCCAGGCTGCCCTGACCACCTGAACAGGGCCTGGCTCCAGTCCATCCTTTTCAGCAGCACCGATGTCCCCACGACTCCCCAGGGTCTGACAGGTGCCTAATGGCCTCACGGTCCTCACCTCTCCCCCAGATAGCACACCTGAGTGCCAGCTGTAACCTTTTACAGATATGATACTTTGGAAGGACACCAACCCCAGTCTTGATTGTTTCAGGTCCATGTGAGTCGGGAGGGGAGATTGTGTGGGTGAGAGCGGGGTGGGGTGCAGCAAGTCATGGCACCCTCCCTCCCTCTTCTTTGGGGCCTTTCTCTTGTTCCTAGCTCATTTCTGGAACACCTGAGAAGGGTAGACTCCAAAGAACGGAGGAGTGGCAAGGAGCCTGGAGAATCCGTTGGAACTCAGAGCTGGCTGTACCCCAGGGCTGATCCTGGAGCCTGCCGCAGAGGACGACTGGCCGGCAGCACCTGCTCCCTCCCAGAGGAACTGCCGGGATTATAACTCTTCTCTAGGCCGAGGGATGTGTGCAGAGGGCTGAGGGGCCATCCTGGGGGAAGGCTATCTCAAATTGACATTCAATTTCCCATCGCTAAAAATATATCTGAAGCCAAGCCACTCAGGATTATAAAAGAGACCAGAGATTGAACATTAAATACATATGCACTCAGCGTTGGGAAGGGTTTGACCTTCAAAACTTCCTTTCAATGAATTCCCAAATAAAATACTATTTATACAGCTTAAAGCAAATTATTGTGTAGGCCAGTATTAAATCTTCACATTCCAATTTAGACTCTGCAGACCTTCCCAGAGGTTGGCTATGCTGCAAGCACGATGATCAGCCAGTGCTTGAGAAGACCTTTCTGGACCCATTGCTGTAGAAACACCGGGTGTGGATCCCCCATAATCAACTTGTAAATATTGCATTCAAGCTCCCCACACCCAAACAGCTGGGCATCAATCCCTTCAGATTAGTGACTAAATGTGCTGGAATTCACAATGCATAAACACAAATGGAGCTTTTCTGACATTTGTGGGCCACTCAGGCAGCGGTCAAAAGGTTGACATCCAGGCTCCCTGTTCAGTGGGGAGCCTGCTTCTCCCTCTCCCTCTGCAGCTCCCCCGGCTTGTGTGCTCGCTCTCTCTCTCTGATGAGTAAATAAAGTCTTTAAAAAAAAAAAAA
>NW_023246307.1:0-2139 GCF_002007445.2 Ailuropoda melanoleuca | reverse complement strand
GCCAGCAAGAGAGGGAACACAAGCAAGGGGAGTGGGAGAGGAAGAAGCAGGCTCCCAGCGGAGAAGCCTGACGTGGGGCTTGATCCCAGAACGCCAGGATCACGCCCTGGGCCGAAGGCAGATGCTTAACGACTAAGCCACCCAGGAGCCCCATGGCTCCATTTTGACATTTTAAAGAGGGAGGCTATAAATACGTGGAAAATCTATTTATGTTGAATGCCCATTGTTTGATGTCAGATAAACTAAATATTGATTCTGACAACAGTATGCTACTATTTCAATTTATTCTATATCAATGATGATATAAAATAAATGTCATCACCTATGAAGCATTTTCACCACAGATGCTTAACCCAAGCATTCTAACCCAAGCTTAACTCAATCCTTCTGATTAAGCCTCTAGACTAGGGTTAAGCTTTTCTGTCCTGTGGATTCCTTGGCAATCTGGTGAAGTCTATGGACCCCTTCCCAGAATAATGTTTATAATGTATAAAATACATTAGAGATTACAACGGACAACTATACTGAGATAAACTTTTTAAAATGCAATATAGTAATTTTTTGCTTCTCAATTAATGCAAATCTATCTTAATTTCTAAGCAATAAATGAGTATAAATATTTCAAGGTACCTGCAACAAAATGTGACATGAAAATATTTTAAATTTCTACTGGTGACAAAGTCACAGGTAGAGTACCCCAGTGAAGGATTACCTACATTCATAATTAAAGGAAATGATAAAATCCAGTTAAAGCAGGGTTTTTCCACCATGGTACCCCTGACATTTTGAGCTGAATAATTCTGTTATTGGGTGTTCTCCTCCTACACATTGTAGGAGCTTTAGATGTATCCCTGGCTTCTATCACTTGATGCCAATAGCACCCTCCCCTCCTGCCCCTCACACATAGTTATGACAACAAAAAATGTGTCCAGACAAAGCCAAACATGCTGGGGTGGGGGAAAAGAGGGGAGAGGACAAAATCAGCCCCAGTAAGAACCACCAAGTTAAAATAAAGATGATCATCTGATAAATGAATATATGGACTGATTGAAGGTGCTAGTAACAATTCTTAAAATAAGTATTAATAAAGGTTCATCTCTTTTTTTCCTTAGATAAAATAAAAGAATAATCTTTAAGCTGGGTGAAATCTTACAAAGGACTTTGGCCTTGATCCACAAGACTGGTGAATCATTACAGACTTTACTCCATCACTCAGAGAGATTATCAGTACAGAGGGCCAAGTACAGAACCTAAGAGGATTTGAACATTTCCGAAGAAAGAAATGAAAAAAAAGATATAGGGTTACCTGGGTGGCTCAGTCAGTTAAGCATCTGACCCTTGATTTTGGCTTAGATCATGATCTCGGGGTCAGGCTTTGCTTCTCTCCTTCTCCCTCTGCCCCACGACCACCACCACCGCACACATAAGCATGCACATTTTCTCTCTCTCTCTCTCTCTCTCAAATAAATAAATAAATAAATAAATAAATCCTTAAAAAGGAGGGGCGGGGCGCCTGGGTGGCTCACTCAGTTACGCATCTGTTGATTTTGGGTGGGGTTGTGGTCTCAGGGTTGTGGGATCAAGACCCATGTTGGGCTCCATGCTCGTGCACAGAGTCAGCTTAGGATTCTCTCTCCCTTTGCCTCTGCCCCTCCCCCTGCTCATACTCTTTTGCTCTCTCTAAAAATAAATTAATACAATCTTTAAAAAAAAAAAAGAAAGAAAGATATAAAGAAAAGCTTGTGATAAAGAAGGAACATCCAAGAAGGTGAGAGAAATACCAATTCAGAATTCACAAAAGGGGAAAAAAAAAAAAAACCATCATTTAGATTTGGCAATTACACAGTGACCAGTCACATCAGAAACAATGTGAAGTCCAACAGTGGGGAGTGGATGCCAGACTCCAAAAACTGGAGTGGAACCCACAACTATATGGTCAACTAATCTTTGGGAAAGCAAGAAAGAATATTCGATGGAAAAAAGGCAGTCTCTTTAATAAAGGGTGTTGGAAAAAGTGGACAGCAACATGTAGAAGTATGAAACTGGACCACTTTCTTGCACCACACACAAAAATAAATTCAGGGGCGCCTGGGTGGCACAGCAGTTAAGCGTCTGCCTTCGGCTCAGGGCGTGATCCCG
>NW_023246306.1:0-2139 GCF_002007445.2 Ailuropoda melanoleuca | reverse complement strand
AAAAAAAAAAAAACCAAAATACCACCACGGGAGTAATTTTTGAAAGTGTACTTCCTCCCTGAAGTAGAATATATTTTTCCTTAATGTGAGTTGAAAAGATCTTAGGTGAAAAGGTGATCTACTGCGTTATTCTTGGAGACATTTTATTCAAGATCAGCTTGTTCCACCAGAGAAAGCAGAGGCGAAACTGGTTTCAAGGGTTTTCTGCGTGGAACGGGCTGCACAAAACCTCAGCAAGTGATTCAGCCGCCACCGCGCTCCTGCAGGTGACCCTCCCGGGAAGCTCGGGGACACAAAGCTCTGTCCGTGCTGCGAGCGACTACAGCAGGTTTCGCGGAAAAGGAAGACATTAGGATGAAAACAACGCGCCCCTACTTGTACCAGGTCTTCCGATTATTCCTAAAACTGACGGAAAGCAATGAACCCAGGCATTGTCACTCCCAGGGCGCGGCCTGGGCGAGTCACTTCACTTCCCTGCACTTCGCCTCACCCGTAAAACAGGCTCAATGACCCGGATGTGCAAGCACTGCGCCACCCACACCGTTACCCTGAAGCGAGCAGCAACTAGAAACTGGAAGCCCTGCCGGGGGGGTCGGCAGGGCCGCTGGAGGCGGCTGCTGCTGGAAGCTGCAGGCATCCCCGAACAGATCCCGCCACCGGGGCGCTCAGCCTTCCGGGCAGGCCGTGCAGGGGGAAGCGGGCTGCAGGGAGGCGGCCTCGATAACCGCAGGGCAGACGGGAGCCCGGTGCGAGGAGAGCCACTGAGCTGCTAGGCCCGCAGCTCTCGGCGGGGCCAACACCCAAGGGACCCGCCTGTGAGGACCGAGCGGCGGTACCTGGGTGATGGAGTCCCCGAAGAGCAACACCCGCGGCCAGAGGAGAGAGCTGCGGCCACTTGCCGCCTCGCACAACGCCATATTGCCAGCCGGCCAAGAGGCGGGGCCAGGCCGGATATGCGGGGCGGGGCCAACGGCCGGGGGCGGGGCCGCCCGCGGAGGTGGGGGAGGTGCCTGAGCCGACTGTTGCCCTCCGGTCGCCGGCCGGCTGGCTGCCCGCCATACCCCCGGGGCACCTGGAGTTGGACTCCTCTGGCGACCAACCGGCCACTTTTAACACACGAGATAGCCGTTGCCCCTTGGAAAGCTCATTTTTGTCCGTTTACAAGGCGGGCTCGCTGTTCGTTGGTTCATCCCTTCAGGTGCGGGGCGCACGCAGCGCCCTGTCCCCGGGGAGCCCGCAGACCCTCCCGGAGAGTCGGCCTGGCCGCGCACCTCCCCGCGCCCCGGCCGGGGCCGCCCGGCAGCTCCCCGGGAGCCCGAAGGGAGAGCGGTCTGGCGCCGCCACTAGAGCCAACGTCCCCCTTCACGCGGGGCCCGCAAATGGCCAAAGTGTGAGGATCGGTGGGGTAGGAAGTGCTTCCGAGGGACTCGTTGATCACACACCCATCTCGTTAAATAAACGGACTCAAGCATTTATCGAAGGCTTTGACCTCAAAAAAAAAAAAACTTAAGACGATTGCTGAGGACAGGAAGGCAGACTATTCAAGAGCGAAGATGGGGATTTGCAGGAGTAAAGAGAAATAGGGAAGGTGGGGATCCATAGCCAAGGAGTAGGGTGAAGGGGAGAAGGAGGTACAATTACTAGAAACCCGATTCTTGCTGAAGGCAGGCCGGGGCAAGCTGCCAGGGAGGGGGATGAGGCATTTGGGCAGGTACCCAGCAGGACCCAGGGGGGCCAAGGACAGAGCCAAGGTGGGGGCCTCCGCACAGGAGCTCCAGGACTAAGTTTGGTCAGAGTCCCTGCCACCTCAGCTGTGCCAGGAAGTATGATGGCTGGGATCAAAAACGAGCCAGAAGATATTTTCAAACAACCGAGCATAAGGCAAAAACCAGAATCGCAAGGGGAGCAGCGCACCATGGACCTACCTCACTGTGGCTGGTACACAGGGTGTCGGTGGGAGAAGGGCCGGAGCCAGAGAGGCAGGGAGCGTGAGTCAGAGCACAGCCACGTCTTCAGGCCACGAGTTCCCTGGCTTCAGCTAGAATCATCTGGGGAGCTTTAAAAACGTGCTGATCCAGGATCCGCACTCCAGACCCACTAACTTGACTTCTGATGGAATGTGGGCCTCAGTCTATTTTT
>NW_023246305.1:0-2139 GCF_002007445.2 Ailuropoda melanoleuca | reverse complement strand
CTCTGCTTTACTTTCTTTATCTCTTATTTGGGCATCATGATAGGGCTTTGCTCCTAGGTTGGTAGGAGTTAATTCATGCCAAGTACACAGAGCTGTGTCTGACAGGCCCGATCTAACGGAAGGTAGAGAGTAGTAGCCACGTGATGGAAACTCTGTGAAATGACAATATTGTCCTAATACAGTACAGTGTTGTTTAGTGAAGAGATCTGAGGCGAGAGGCTTGTGCTATTGACTGTGTGTCCTTGAATAAGCTTTCCTTAACTTCTCTGAATCTCTGTTTCCTCACCTTGACACTGGGGATATTAATGTGATATGTATGCCTGATTTGGCAGTTGTGAGGATTTAAAGAGAGAACAATGGTCATACGAGCAGTTTCATGCAGGACTTATAATAGGTGCCTCAAAACCAGCAATTCCCACTATTATGTGTACTGTTATTAATATTCAAAGTATTGGGAGTGTTTGTTGTAGCAAGAGAGAGCACAGAAGAGTTGCCCAGACACTTAAAGGACAGCGTGCTCTTTAAGTGCAGCATAGTGGTTAAGACTATGGAATGGGGCCAGATCGTCTGGGTTTGAATCCAGTTCTACCAGGTACTGTGTGACTTAGCTCACAATCTCTCTCTCTGCTCTGCTTCCTCGTCTGTCAGTTGGGTTGTTATAAGTATTACATAGATGAATGTGTCTGAAGCAGGGCTAACTTTTCCATTAGATATTGTAGGCACATGGCTGGGGGTCACAATACTAAATTTTAGGGGCCCAGGAAAATGTTCTAATTTTTTGTAAAGCCAGAAGGGAAAAAAATGAACTTTTAGGTAGAAGAAAGTGTTTTTAGCATGTGATATTAATATATTAATCTTTACCAGTGCCATCATAAAATATAATTTGACATTATTATACTATTATTATTATTTTCATGGAAGAAGGGACCCATGAAGGCAAAATATCTGGCATTCATCGAAGATATAATAAAGTCCTGGTAGGAAGTATTCAGACCAGAGCTGGGCACCATCCAGGGTAGGTATTAAGCATCCCCACCTCTAGAAGGCTCTGCAGAGTTAACTTAGAGCCCCTGGGGTTGGGGAGGCCCGGTGCACCCACACATTCAGCCCTTCTGCCCTCTTTCCATGAGAACCCCTCTGCCTTATATGCAACAAGAAAATTCATCATTGACCAGACCTTCTTTTAGAAAGGATGTCAGCAGAGTTCATGGGTGGAAAGGCAGACCTCAATATGGCTGAACATGGCTGGGACTGTTTTCACCAAGACCAGGGAAGACCTTGACCATGATTCAGGAGGGTGTGTCTGCAGTTGGGGGAGGTAGAGCAAGAAGATGAAAGGAAAAGCTGGTGGGTGGACCCAGTGGGCTGGCAAACATGTTCTGTAGGTGTGGCCTCCCGCTGGGCCCCACCAAAGTCTTCACTAAAGTTACTGAATGCACAGAACTTATCCAGCCACATCCCTGGGTAGAATCACTCTGATGCATTCAGGGCCACAGGCATAACTGGGTCGTGGTGTGACGAGATGGAGCTTTGGTGTGAAGAGAGATGACATTACAATTCTTTGTTCCAAGGGATGCACTTGAATGCCTTGTTCTTGAAAGTGGGGCCCAGCAACCTTGGCCTGGACAGTGTTAGAAGTGCAGACTTTTGTACCTGCCCCAGGCCTGCTGCGTTTTAACAGGATGGGTGACCTGTGGGAACATTATATTTGAGAAGCACTGCACTTATTTTTAGGCTGCGTGGTCACTGATGTTCACTGGATCTGGACCTCCACCCACTCGGGGGGAGGGTGGAAGAGCCTTCTCTTTCTGAGAAAAGGGAGCAGGAAGGAAAAGGGGGAAAGGAAGCAGCTCCCAGAGCCCCCACTTTTGGTTTAGGTCAGTGTTTCTCAGCCTTGGTGGTTCATTAAAATCACCCAAAGACCAAGGAAGCCAGAAACTGGGAGTGGGAACAGGGACTGGCATGTTTTAAGTTGCCCATGCAATTCTATTGTGTGTCCAGATAGGAAAGCCACAGATCCAGGCCTTAAGCTAAAGGGATCCAGGTAAAGGAGTTTCAGTGCTCACTGGCGTTCTTCACCCTGCAGTGGAGATTTCCCTGCAGGGCCTTAGGGTCCCATCCGCAGCTGCAACAGCAGGA
>NW_023246304.1:0-503 GCF_002007445.2 Ailuropoda melanoleuca | reverse complement strand
TGAATTGCCCTAGGCTCAGGTGGCAAAGAGGAATCTGAGCTGAAATTTGCACCTAGGACCATCTGACTCCGAACTTTATTTACCCTTGGACTAGTAATCCAATACAGTGTGTAATGCTCCTTTTTATTCTAACATTATGCTCTTCTGTAAGCACAGTTAATCAATAGTTGCCTGAGTTTGTTACAGTGAGTCATTCCATGGGGTCTTATTCTGAGGAGTCAGAGGCCCTGAGGAGATCCACTACATCCCTTATTTGGTCACCATTACATTAGCTAGCCCTCCTGACATTCTAAGAAGTAGTTTTATTGCCATCAGGAGAAATCTGATACTTGCCTTCATCTTGCATGCCTCTTCCAATAAGAAAAACATTTCCTTGGAGGCCCTTCACTTATCCTTCCTTAGAAACTTAATGTTTGCATAACTGACTTTACCTTCAGTTACTGAAGACTGTTCATCAACCGAGCAAAGATATTTCACTTTATATATTTGACAGATTCTAACCC
>NW_023246303.1:0-2138 GCF_002007445.2 Ailuropoda melanoleuca | reverse complement strand
TGTTGCTGTTGTTTTTGCTGCCACAACAAATTACTATAAACTCTGACTTCAAGCTAAAGATTATTTTACAGTTCTGTAGAAGCCTGACACATGTGTCATTGGGTTGAAATGAAGGTGTAGTGGGGCTGCATTCCCTTCTGGAGCCCCTAGGGGAGAATCTGTTTATTTGCCTTTTCCAGAGACGTTGCTCACATTTCTTGTTTTGTGGCCCATTCCCCCATCTTCAAAGTCAGTGACGTTGCATCTCTCTGACCATTCTTCTGTACTTAACATCTCCCACTGGCCACAGAAAAGTTCTGTGGCTTTAAGGACCCATGTGTTTAGATTGGACCCACCCGAGGTAGCCTGGGGTAATCTCCCATCTCAAAATCCTCTGTCACAGCCGGAAAATCCCTTTTACAGGAAAGGTAACAAATGTATGCCCAGGTTCTGGGGATTAGGACAGGGACATCTCTGCGGGTCATTATTCTGCCTACCACATATTCCAATGTGGGTCTGGTGAATGGCCCTTAGGCTACACAGGGGTGTGCTCCACGGTTTTGGTCATCCTTGTTGTGAGGCCCTGAGCCCTGAGGGTGGGTTGGACTCCGTGCTGTGCGACTTCCCTTCAAATCCATCTTCCCTCCATCCCTGTTCACAGAGAGAAGAGTCAAAGTCCCTCGTCGGGGCCCACCTCCTCAGCCATCTTTGCTCCGGAAGTGCCCGCTGGGGAAGCACTGGCACCGGAAGCTGCGTCTGCAGTGCACTCGCCATTGCTTCCTCACGTGTCTCCGCCCGGCAGTGCCGACCTGGGTGGTGAGTCGGGGCGGAAGTTTCGGAAGAAGCGGAGGCGGCCGAGCCCACAGCGGAGGCAGCGGCTTCGGCAGTTCAGCGATCTGTGGGTACGATTGGAGGAGAGGTGAGGCGGTGGTTTGAGCTGGGCTGGGCTGGGTCGGCCGGGAGCCCATCCCCGGCTTCCATCCTCCCCACTGTAAGTGTGGGTGGGGAGCAGCCCGGGAATGCCCATCGCACTGCTTAAGAGGGAGGGGGTTCAATGCTCTGGTGGGGATGAGCGCCCCACTCGTGGACCAGCCTTTCCTGTTCCTCACAGCCTTGGACAGTGGTCTTCTGTTCACTGTGATACAGATGAATCCAGATTAAAGGTAGTTGCTTCAAGCCAGAGTAGGGGCAACATGTTTATCTTTGTTAAAGAAAGATTGGGGGGCGGGTGTGAGTATGCATGAGGGTTTGATTTGCCAGCCCTTTCTCTACTGCAGAGCAGGGATTTCATAGTTTTGCAGAGCTGGAAGCAACCTTGTGGGAATGGGCTTATTCAGCCCCCACGATTGACAGGGAGTAGGGTGACCACAGAACGTACTCTCAGAGATGCTTAGGAGGTAAATCAGAAGTGGACAGGGGAGTCAGAGGTGATGACTCAGCCTGGTCTGCAGGGCATAGGCTTCTGGAAGAACTACCATCAGAGGGGCCTGGGATCCAGGATCCAGTTCAATTCAACCCAAATGTATTGAGTTCCTCCTATGTGCCTGCTTTTGTGTTGGGTGCTGTGGCTTTGGAATAAACCAGGCATTAGCTCTCTGCCTTCATGGAGT
Organism: Ailuropoda melanoleuca; assembly: GCF_002007445.2. NCBI lineage: Eukaryota > Metazoa > Chordata > Mammalia > Carnivora > Ursidae > Ailuropoda > Ailuropoda melanoleuca. Next base: position 549 of record NW_023246303.1, on the reverse strand, counting down.
TCACATTCTGGGGAGGAAGCCAGATTTTGAGTTGTCTGCAAAGGAAGCGTAGGGTGCTGTGAGATGTGGTTTTGTGTGTGTTGGAGGTTACTATTTAGGGTTGGGGGGTCAGAAAAGGCCTCATGGAGTGAAGGGACCTTTTGGCTGATACTGAGTAGAAGCCGGACAAAGTGAAGCCCAATGAACAGAACTTTTGAGTCTGGATCGGGAGATTCAGGGATCCCGTGCCTGCATAGGTGCGTAATAGTAAATGTTGACTGAGTAAACAAATGAGCAAGGAGGGGAAGGAGTTCCAAGCAAAGGGAACAATTTGAAGGCCTGGAGAGAGTGATCATGTTGAAGAAACCAAGATGAAGTAATTGTGGCTGGAGCCTCGGAAGTAAAGGGGAGTGGGTCCAGATAAGAAGTGGACGGAGTGCCTGCAGAAATGAGGAGCCACTGAAGGCTTGAAGCAGGCATCCAATGTGCTGCGGAATTGGCTTTTTTGTTTTTTAATTTTTAAAAAGATTTTATTTATTTACCTATTTGAGAGACAGAGAGAGAGAGAGA
>NW_023246302.1:0-2138 GCF_002007445.2 Ailuropoda melanoleuca | reverse complement strand
TCATTATTTGTGTATAACACCCAGTGCACCACGCAATATGTGCCCTCCTTAATACCCATCACTGGCCTATCCTAATCACCCACCCCCCTCCCCTCTGAAGCCCTCAGTTTGTTTCCCAGAGTCCATATTCTTAAGATGTGGGAATGACTGGGCTTTTTGAAGAATTGAGTTGAGGAAAGAGGCATGAAGGATGTCTTCTCTGGGTTTTACACAGCTGAATGGTGGGAGTTGCATTTTCAAGAACTCATTTATGGAAGACTGGGATAGGGATTGGTTCAGAATTAAGGGAAGGGTGGAGAGAGTTATCTTTGGGGCATGGTATGTGTGGATGTTTAAGGACATCCAAGAGACATGTTGGGTATACCAAAGAAAGAAGAATCAAGGCATCAAGTTCAGATACTAAATAAGCCAAGAAAATCCTGAGATAATCTATGGAGAGAACAGAAAGGGAAAGAGGCTTAAGTCCCTGGATGGAGCAGGGTAGTGTGGCAACATTTAGCTGTGGGATCGAGTAGCCAGAAAGGAGATTAAATAGGATCCAGAGGGTCTGGAGGGAAACCAGTAGAATGTGCCCACAGAGAAACCAACAGAGTTGACTGTTCTGTTGTAGAAGAAACAGATATGTTAGGTCTGTTGAAGCAGCAGAGTTTCAGTAGATGAGTAGAGAGGAATGTATTTTAGACCTGGCAACATGGAGGTTGCTGGCAATAGGGACCTGCAGTGTAGGTAGAGTGGTGAGAGAGAAGTCATAGTTGTGTTCACTTGATGCAAGTCCTCCAAGCTGGACATCTATGAATTGTGGACTTTCTGTATGTATAAATACTTGAATAAAGAGTGAAAAGAATTAGGATGAACCTGGGGGAGAAAAGTGTATGGAGTGCTCAGAGCATCCCACCTCCAGAGTGCTGGGCAGGTGAGGATACTGCCACTCAGAGCCGAATCCCAGAGAAAACTTCCAACACATCACTATAGGATGACTCTTGTTAGGTGACAGGCCTCTGAGAATGAGAATGGGCCTCTGTGCCTCCAGGAAAGCAGCAGACCCCATCAGGAAAAAGATTTAAAAGCTGGAACAACTCCAGGAATGGACATCCAGCACATTTTCCCCCACCCAGAGGCTGGTCTGTGTAGGCTTTACCCGGAGGGGTTACAGGAAGCAGCAGGAAGGGGTGTCTGCTGTCCAGGCTGGTGTACTTGGGGAATATTCATCCCTGATCCAGTCTTGGGTATGGGAAAGACACACTCCAAAGACAGTAACAAACATAATGTGATAAGGCATTAGAAGACACTGGGGAGGCCTTCACCCAGCCTCAGGGGATCAGGGGATTGAGCCGGTACATAAAGGCATGATTCTTAGTGCAACACTGACTTAGGATGTGTGGGGAGTAAGGAGAACACTACAGCAAATTCCCAGAGATATGAATTCTGTAAAGAGGAACGATATAAAGTTAAATATATATTTATATAAAATATATAAAGAGAAATATATAGGACAATATAGTCAAGTTTCTGTAAAGTCAAGGAGGTAGCATATTTAATATAATATAATATAATAATATAATATAATATAATATAATTAATATAATATAATATAGTATAATATGTTCATAAAACAGGTGAGAAAGAAAGTATCTGGCATCTGGCAAATTTTGAATCACCATACCAGTGTCTGGAATTTAAGGTTGGTCAAAAACAAACTCAACCCAAATATCAGAAGACAATAAAAGGCTTTTAACCAATAATTAATGTAATAACCTTTGGATGAAGTTTCACCTGCAAAATTAATTCAGTGTGGGTTAAATATGAGTTTTGACATACATAAAAAAGAGCTGAAGTTCGAAGACCATTAATAATGAGTAAAATAAATGACAGTCTCTTCAGGAAGGAAGTATTTAATGAAGTGTCACAGAGGCCAACGATATGCCCTATATTAATTAAGCTCTTAATTAATTATATGATGGAAAGAATAGGCTTCAACTAAATTCAATTTTCTGATGATAGGTAATGAAAGATGGTGACAACATTAGCAAAAATAGTAAATGCAAAGTGACCTAAAGAAATCAGGAGTTTGGGGCGCCTGGGTGGCACAGCAGTTAAGCGTCTGCCTTCGGCTCAGGGCGTGATCCTGGCGTTATGGG
>NW_023246301.1:0-2138 GCF_002007445.2 Ailuropoda melanoleuca | reverse complement strand
TTCAGAATGGCCCTGTGACAGTTACCAAGGGGCCACATATGAAGAAGCTGCAGATGGAACCATCTGGAAGGGTCCCCCAGACCACCTCATCTTCCTCCACATCTGCTGATGGACACAAAGGAAAGGCTCTAGTGCTTTCAGTCACCATCTTTTCACCCATACATTCTGTTCTACTGCTTCCCCATGTTGTGAGCCATCTCTGAGTTAAATGACAAGAAGAAACAAAAGCTGGAAATGTGCCTGTAAGCTGTTTTGCGCAGTCAGGTGGGGGAATCTGGTGAATATCCATGACAATGTGAATGATAATAAAACAGGAAGAGGCATTGTGAGGCAAGATAGAGTAGTCAGAGGAACTATTGGTGTAGACAGTGAGAACTTTGTTTTCAGAGAGCCCTATGGGCCAGCTCAGTCAGAGAATCTCCTGAACTGAGAGAAGGGAGAAACCTGAGCTGGTTCTTGAATGTGCAACAGCACCTGCACCGTAAGTTCAGTTCCCTTCAGTATTTTGAGCCCAGTTTCTTCATCTGCAAAGAGACCACACATCCCTGCAGAACTAATGACAATTAAGTTGAATCGTGTGTATCAAGCAACTAGTACAATGCCTGATGTATAGTATGGGCTTAATAATGAATCAAATTATTGTCACTATTTTCATTTCAGCTGGAGTAAATCTGAATAAAATATATCTACGTATAAATCAGAATGTTCTTAAATTATTTTTACATTTCCTATGTGTTAGAAACATGGACGCTCACTCACTCCGTTAATATGGTCTGTTGAGGGGCGGCACCTGGCTGGCTCAGTCCATAGAGCACGCCAATCCTGACCTCAGGGCTGTGAGTTCGAGCTGCACATTGGGTGTAGAGGTTACTTAAAAATATATGGCCTCTTGAGAGTTGAGTATTAGTTGGTCCAATGTTCCCCCCAATCCTGGAAACTCCAGAGAAACAAAGAATTGTACTCACATTCCTCACATTCACCTGACATCATTTCTAAATTATATTAGTGAGAAAGTGGCTGCTCTTAAAGTTAAGGGTTTGTTTTCTTTTTTATTTTGTTTTGTTTTGTTTTAGAGAGGGGGAAAGCAAGCACACGTGCACAAGTGGGGATGGGAGGGACAGAGGGAGAGAGAGAGAATCTTAAGCAGGCTCCCCGCTGAATGTGGAGCCTGCCACAGAGCTGGATCTCAGGACCCTGAGATCATGACCTGAGCCGAAATCAAGAGTCAATGCTTAAGGGACTGAGCCACGCAGGCACCCCATAAAGTTATGTTAAAGTATGCAAAAAAAAATTTTTCAGTTCTCAGGGAGCCACTAAAAAAATCCCGACACAACTTGAAATTCTGAAAGATAATGGTACTCTTTCCTTGTCCCAACAGTAAAGAGGTGGCCAAAGCAATAAAAAGGTTGTGACATTTCATATCTGAAACGAGTGTCAGCCTCACTGAACAGTATTACAGAATAGGACAATCAGGCCTGAATCAATGGAAAAGGGAGAGAAGGAAAGACAGAGACAGAGAAACAGAGACAGAGAGGTGACTGAATATGGTCTTAATTAGCAACTGCAGCAGGGGAGAGATCTTAACTGCTGGAACTGGACATTCTGAGATGTGGTCCGGGGAAAGAATTCAGGTTTCCTTTCTGCCTGAGGGCAAAACATTGGCAGTTCCTCACAGAAGCAGAGTGCAGCCTCAGGTTCTTGCAACCAAGGCACCACTGGCTTGGAGTCTATCTAGATCAGAGGTGCAAGGGTAAGGTCTGTATGGAATCTAGCATTTGAAAATTTCATTGCACTGGCAAGGTGGGGTGATGGCTAGTTCACCATTCCAGAGGAAGGTACCCGGGATGCTTATGACATATCCAACCATCCAAACAATAAGCACATCCCAAAAGCTTGTATAACAATTAGAGGGGAGGGTGGGATCTGACATTTGCATCCATGAAGTCTGTCCAGCTCCCTTCCTCCTGTCCTTAGCCCCTCCTTCTCTCTTTCCTTCTCTTTCTCCCTTCCTTCCTTGTTCATAACATTTTCATATTGTAAGATATATATTTAAAGGTGAAATACACACACACACACACACACACACACACACACACACATAATGCAAGGTTTAACGAGTGATTACAAAGGGGAAATTT
>NW_023246300.1:0-2136 GCF_002007445.2 Ailuropoda melanoleuca | reverse complement strand
GAGGTTATAACTAAAGTGTACATGGAGCATAAAAGGGCCAATAACACTAACATAATTAAAAACAAAATATGGGTGTGTTGTACTATGGATTCTTGCCCAATGTTGTGCCAAGATTTATTATGAAGTCATAGTATAGTTCTTAAGCAAGGATTAAAAAAAAAAAGCACAAAAGTACTATCCAGAAGTCTACAGTAGTAGAGTCTAGAGAAAGACGATGCATGTATGGAAAATCAATATCTAACAAGTTGGTATTACAAGTCTGTAAAGAAAGATGGATTATTTAATAAATGGCACAGGGATAAAGTGGCTATCCATATGGAATAAAAAAATAAAATTAGATTCTTACCCCATCCATCACTCAAAACCACTTCAGAGTGGATTCAATACCAACTTTTGAAAATCAAATTCTTAAAAAATCATTAGACATAAGCATAAGAGAATATTTGTGAACTGAATGTGTAGTACAGAAGAAATTTTTTAACATACACACACTCACAAAAATGTAAAGATATGATAAATCAAACTTCATTAAAATAAAAATCTTCCATTCAAGGGAAGACTTTATGATGAAAGTGAGAGACAAGTCACACAAAGGAAAAAATAATATTTACGATGAATGAAACTGAAACAGATTAGTGTTGTAATGCCAAAGCAATAGGACCAGTCTCTTATAATCAATAAGCTAATTATAATAGACCAAAGGAATATAATCATTAAGTTAAATATGGGTTAATAATGTTTAGTAAATAAATTCAACTACCTACAATAAACATGAAGGGGTAAATACAATTAGCCACCACAGTCTTGAGTTTAGGACCTAAAAAACAGTAAATCACTGCTTTTTTTTTCCTTTTGTTTGTTTTGTTCTTGGTCAGCAGTTCACAGCAAAATCCTTTGCCAAAAAAACTCCCACAAAACAAACAAACAAACAAATGACAACAGAGGGAAAAAGAAGAAAACAGCCAACACAATGCTTTGTAAGGACCAGAATACATGTACACCTGAAAAGGAAAACCCTTCTAACACAACCTGTCTAATGACTATATTCTTTTCAATGGCTGTAATGTCCCTCTAACTAGTAAATATCCTCGGTCCTCTTTTTCCTCTTTAGAACACAGGGTTAAAGGCTGGTTCTGTAGTTTGAATTCTCAAGCATTTCTGTCAGCAACCCAACAATTCTCTTTCTCTCAAAGCTTTTGAAGTCGTTGGCCTAAGATCCTAAATTAATTTTAATTAAGGATGAATTTAATTTATTTGGGACTGATAATGAGTTAACTTCCACCATATAAACAGGCAAACCATAGCAGATGAAAACTGAATAACAGCATATGTGAGATGATGCTTGATTTCACTAATGATCGGGAAATGCTTATTAAAACTACAATGAGAGGCAACGCTATGCTTATCAGGTTGGGATATTCAGAAACTATCAAGTACATATTTTTGATGACTTACAAATGTATGAAAACTATAGAAAATGTTTGCATTTGATTGGGCTCTGTGGTGAGCAGGTGCTCACATAGTCTCTAGAATTTTCTGTATGTGTATAGTATGTTGCAGTGAGTACATTTTTTCTAAAGTAGTTTATATTTGTTTAATTTTTAGGGGTGATGTGTATATAAATTAGATTTTAAATATGTCCATGGAATACCGTCAAATGGAAAATGAAAGTTGCTAAAATATGTAGGATATAATTGTATTTACACATGCACACACAAACACACACACACACACACAGATATTTAAGGAAGTGAGAGAGGGGCAGCGAGAAAGAGAGGTAGTTAGGTAGACAGGACATACAGAGAGACAGACAGATGGTCATCGGAGGGGAATGCAACAGAGTGATAAAGACAGTGACAGGAACAGACCTATGGACACAGAGAGAGGAATGAAGACTTTTGGTAAAGGTACTAATTGAGGTACATTTTTTTCAGGGGATTCAGCTTTACTACTGTCATTTCTGCTTTCTTTCTTTTTTTTTAGTTGAATAACTTTATACGAAAGACACTTTTTTTTAGAACAACACTTAAGTTTTATTAAAAAAAAATAGTAACACAGGGGTGCATGGGTGGCTCAGTCGTTAAGCGTCTGCCTTCAGCTCAGGGCATGATCCCGGCATTCTGGGATCGAGCCCCA
>NW_023246299.1:0-4005 GCF_002007445.2 Ailuropoda melanoleuca | reverse complement strand
TTTTTATTCAATGTGTATACTGAATTCTGGAGGATGTCTCCTCATTGTTGTATCACTTCTGAAACTTCTGAGCTAGTGTGTCAAATGTGCTTTCAGTAAGATATTCCAACCGTCTATTGGACTGCCGGCTTTTTAGCAGTTGATAATGCATTACAGCTAATGCATCCAACAGTATTGGACTTACTTCTACTCTTCCTTTTCTGAAAAATGTATTCTCTGATATTATGTAATATAAGATCTTGTTCCAGTGGAATAAACCCTTTGCAAACCCTCAAATAGTAGGATTTTGAAAAGAAAATCCATACATGGAAAAGCTGGTTAATTCCTTAGAGTCAACCCCTGACCTTTCCAAGGTGAAAAGGACTCAATAGTCAACTTGCCCACCCTATGGTCAACTGGATCTCACAAAGAATGTTGCCATTTCAGGATTCAGTATTGTCTCTGCTGCTGTAAATTGACTTGTCAGGGATTTAACATTGATACATGCATCCCATGTATCAGAGTCCAATTCTTACCCAACAAGTTGTTAACTTTGGCATAATCAACTTGTCTTGGTCAATAGTTTAACTCAAAAATAAGTCTTTTTTTTTTTTTAAGATTTTATTTATTTATTTGACAGAGAGACAGCCAGTGAGAGAGGGAACACAGCAGGGGGAGTGTGAGAGGAAGAAGCAGGCTCAGTGGAGGAACCTGATGTGGGGCTCGATCCCAGAACGCCAGGATCATGCCCTGAGCCGAAGGCAGACGCTTAATGACTGCACCACCCAGGCACCCCCTCAAAAATAAGTCTTGAACCTAGTTCTCAATTTACCTGCCTTCTTACTAGAGATTAGATACCATTTACACTACAGAGACTTTTTGACTTTCATATTTGGTATAAAGTTGCTTGTAAATTACTCTAGCCTTTCATATTTTTCCCCTGTATTCATGTTCAGTGTATTCACGTCCATCCAATGCCATTATCTTTAGAGTTAATATATTCCCATACATTTCCGTTCCTGTACATCATTCCAATTAATATTTCCTCCCAAGCTATACCATCCGATTCTCCACTGGTGATGGGGTTCCCAGTTTCAGCTTAATATTGAGTGACCCAGGTCCTAAATCTTACCTCATTACCTATTTTTGGAGACAACTTCTGATATCAACTCTCACAAGTTAGATTTTCTGTAAAACAGACCCTGAGTTGTAGATTACTGTGTGGAACGCTTACTAGGGAGTAGCCTTGGAACTAATTCCTATGGAAAGAATGAGAACGAAGTACCATTGCAGAGGGAAAGTTTCAGCTGCCATGTATGTCTGAACAACAGGCTCAGATGAACCCAACGGGGCACTCTGGAGTCAAAATGGCTTAGCTGAGTGTTTTCATATTGGTCTAAAATGTTCTGGCCTTCTTACTCTTGCTACTGTCAGTCACTGGAGAGCATCAACCTTATCCCTGGGAGGATTCTGTCCTTGGATGAGGTAACCATAGCTGAGGGGCCGACAGCTACAGACTGCGTTCATCACTCCCAGCATTAGGTCAAAGCAAAGGAGACTGAATGCTGTGTATCTATATTCATGACAGTCACATGTGCTTAGATACTGAAACCAGAAATTTCATATTCCAAATAATAACTACTGAAAACATAAGACAGAGATCCTACAAATCTGTATTTCATATCTGGATTAATTGAGGAAGTCAAGATTGTTCAATAACAGGAAACATATGATGTAATTCACCATTTTGATTAAAGGAGAAAACCAATGTGATCATCTCAATTGGTGTCAAAAAATAGCTTTTGACATACAATATTTATTCTGTATTCTAACAAGCAAACAAATGACTATCAAAAACAAAAATGTAAGGATATTTATCAAAGTTGATAAACTGTATATCCATGAGAAAACTATGGCATGCATAATGTCTATTTGTGAAATATTAAAAGTTTTTCCATTAAATTTTCAATGATATTTAATTTCTACTTGTGGCCTAGCCAATACAATAAGAATGAAAATAGTAAATAAGATATTAACTATAATGCCAAAAGGATAATATTAGCAGACTACACAATCATCTACCTAGAAATGATAAGATTAAAAATAAAACCTCAAAAATGAATACATTAATTACTCCCAAATATTCTATCAATTTCAGTGAAACCTAATGAACAGTTTCTATCATGAAATTATTCCAAAATTCATATGTAATAGCAAATATAAAAGGATTGCTATAAAATTATGCAAAATAAGGTCATATAAGATTATCTCTGTCAGAAATTAAAATATTAAAACAATGCAGTATTGTTATATAAGGATACTTATGTGTCCATAAAGACCAGAAACCTAAGTAAATGTAGAAATCAGGGAAATGGTCAGAAACACACATACACACACATACCCAACACATACACACATGTACATTGTCCACTATATGATGTGTGAACAAAATAATTAAGGAATAGATGGATAAACGTTAAAACTTCAGAATTTAAAAAAAACTATAGAAAGTTAAATATAAATGACAAACCAGGATAAAATAAATGCATTCTGTAAAGCTGTCTAAGGATGAGTATCTAGAATATATAAAGATATTTTAAGTAATAGTAAAAATAAACAAAAACACCAACATAATAAGAAAAAAGGACAACAGTATAAGCAAGCAAATCACAAAGAAGAAATAAAATAAAGCATATACAAAAGGAAGTGTTTTCAGTCTTATTAAAAATAGGGAAATGCAAATTAAAGCAATACAAATAGCACTATTACAATATCAGATAAAAACAATTATGATGTTTGATAATATCAAATATTAACAATGTGGTGAGAATGTGGGTATTCTCAAAAAGGAACTGGTGGCAGTATATATGTTTATAAGCCACATTGGAGGGCTACTTGGCTGCATTTATTTATACATAAATTGTACGTGATTAAAAGACCACTTCCTAGTTTATACCTTAGAGAAACATTTATACAGATAGTCTACTTGTACTACCAGGACCCAAAATATATTGCAAGTGAGCAAGTACATTGCAGAATAATATGTATATTATGACACCGTTTAAGGAAAACTAATGAAGAAGTCAGAAGTGTATTTTTTATAAGACCATATTGAAAAAAGATCAGCAATAAAAGGGTCAGAAAATCGATAGTGTCTGAGGAATGGAGTGAATGAGATTTGAGAATTAGAGTAAACAGAATTGGTTGCAATTTTATAAGGCTATGGATGCATGTTTTATTAGTATAATTAAAAGAAATAAGATAACATCTATAACAAGGAAGAAAGATAGAAGTAAATAGACCACCTGCAGTTTAAAAGACTGGTAAATTTTAGGTCAACAATGGGAGCAATAAAATCTGGAGTAAGAAATAATTCCTTAAAAAGAATAAGATGGGCCAAAGAAATTTATGCTTAAAGAGAGGGAAGTAGAATTACTAATAGGACATAAACTACGTAAAGGCATGGGATCTTGAAAGAACATTTGATTGTCAAATGTCTAAATTTGGGGATATCTCCCAAAATATATCAAGGGTGTAAAAAGAAAGAAAAAACTCATGTAATACCCTGAGTCTTTCTGGTTTCATCTAATTAATCTGTAGATAAAAAATGATTGATCTAAGTGTTGAAGTCTCCTACATATATCTAAAACATTGAACATGTTAGTGTCTGCACTTTGTCGAAAAGCTCTCTGTTCATTCTTTGTAAGCTGAGCTGCACACTGTGAATGAGGGCCCTACCTTTCTCAGTGCTACAGTAACCAATTAAGATAATACAAAGTTTAGTTCTACACTTCTGACATATAGAGAAAAAATGACCTTTGTCATTTTGGGAATGTAGCAGAATTGAACAGAAATAAATATTTAAACTATATATATAAGGGAATTTTAGCCATTAAATTAACATGCAAAAATCATGTACAGCAAGTTACACCCTCATTTCTTTTTGGTGAACATGTATCAGTACCCTAAATTAATTTCCCACTACTATATAGATTTTGTGCTAAGTCCTGACAGAAAAAAAAAAAA
>NW_023246298.1:0-2136 GCF_002007445.2 Ailuropoda melanoleuca | reverse complement strand
GCTGTGCCACCCAGGCGCCCCAAGTGTAGCACTTTCAATAGAATTTTCTGTGATTTTGGAAGTGTGTATCTATATTGTTCAGTGTGGTAGCCACTAGGCACATGTGGCTACTGAGTATTTGAAATGCAGGTAGTGTAACTGAGAAACTGAATTCTTAATTTTACTTAATTACAATTAATCTAAGTTTAAATAGCTACATGTGTTGGCCCCTGGCTATTCTTATCAGACAGTTCAAATTTAGGGGAAGATATGTATTATTCAAACAATCACACCACAGAATGTAAAATTGCAATACCAGTACGTGGTATGAAGGAGACACATCTGATGCTTTCCGAGCTATGGAGATTTAGTTGACTTATACAGGCAGGTCATTAAAGGCTTAAGTTTGGATGATAGAGATGGAGAGAAGTGGACAAATTTGAAGGATGAGTATGTTATAAAATGGATGGGATCTAGTGTTTGGAAAAATGGTGTGAAGATACGTGGTTTCAAAATGATTTCTAGATTTTTTGCTTACACAACTGAAAATATGGAACTTATTCATTAAGATAGAGAATGCTGAAAAAGGACCAGGTTTGTGGGTGAAGCAAATGAGCTTAGTTTTGTAATACTGGGTTGAATATTTAGGTCTGAAACACAGAATAGAGGTTTGGGCTGGATGTATACATTTGGTAATTGAAGCTGTGAGCTTAATGGTAGATAAGCATGTAACAAAGAAGGATGGATGATGGATTCTGAGAGAATTGAGGAGTTAGTGAACTTGAGGTTCCAAAGAAGTCTAAGAATGGTCATCCCAGTTCAATAGTAGGCTTGGAGGAAAGAAGCTGATGGTTCCTTTAAGATGTTTGTATAAGTGATTCTCGAGATAAAACATTTGGGGATGACGATAATATTAAAGATCTGCCGATGGAAATGGATGACCAAAACAAGAGGTGGTGGTCATGGGGATTAAGGGAAAAAGAGACCATACAGATTATTTAAGGTGAAAACATATTTAATTCCATTTTGACTAAAAAAGCTGTCTAAAACTCTCATTAGGATTGTAAGGTGTTAACGTGTATTTCATAATGTGCATGTATTTAAGTAGTAATACATAACACTATATAAAACTCATTTGTTATGGTACATACTAGAGCTAATGATCACATAATATCTCTTAGGGAGGTTTTGATCATTTCAGTTGGAAGGCTTGCTGTTGAAGGTAACTGCAGAATAATTAGAGATAATTTACTCCGTTATTTAAAAAAATTTATGTGACCTCCTTAACCTTGACAGGTACCAATAATAAAATGCCTTGAATTTTGCATCTGTAGCTTTGAAGGTATTATTGTAAATTAAGTCACCTGTCCGTGCTTTGAATCTTTACAACTGAGTATTTGACCGTCCATCTTTCATTGACATTGACTGTTTTTAGCTGCCCTTTATTTTTTTCCTTCCATTTTATAATTAATTAAAACCACAACCTGGATAGAACATGAGTTATTTGAATCCTGCTTTGAAAAAAACCACTGAAGTTTTAATACCTTCAGGGAAATTGATAGTTACGAAACCATTTTGAATCACTGTCTCTGAACCAATTCTTACCCTTTCCCCCATAGGTCCAAAAAGTACACTGAAGTTGACCTTTCTAGTTTGGGCTAAGTTGTAAAATATAACTCTAAAATTATTTTTAAAATAATTTGAGTATAATTGTCCAGTTTGACAAAAGTTACCTCTTCTCTTGAGTCTAAATAAATATTTTTGAAATTAAGGCATATTTAATTAACATCATAAACATATTGGTGTAAAGAAATGATGTAAATGATAGTATAAAGAAAAATGCCAACTTTCAGTTATGATTTTATTTGATTATTTCTGTTATTTCATAGTTGCGTCTTGTTTATGTATAGGCACAGTTACACTTTATCATCTTATCAACTCCACAAATAATAACAAAAGAGGTTTTTTCAGTTAAAATTATTCTAGAATGAAAGATACTATTCTTTAATTTTGCTCAGATCTGTATTGAGAAAATTCTATTTAAATTATACAAATGTGTATGTATCGTAGTACATTAGTAAGAAAGTAAGTTCTTTATTCTTATGTGTAGCCTCATCTTAAATGGTGGATGTAGCAAGAGGGTAGTTTTATTCAGTA
>NW_023246297.1:0-2136 GCF_002007445.2 Ailuropoda melanoleuca | reverse complement strand
TAGTAATTTTTCATATTTAATTAGTTATTTAATGAGTTGCTTTGGAAACAAGGAAAAAAATGAGGATGTAACAAATATTTTTCTCCTGACTTTTAAAAGTAAGCAGCAATTAATACATTCTGTGTGCTTTGGAAGTGTGCAGTAGGTAATTTTCAGTCTCATCTTACACTTGAATAACTTCAGAGGTAGTAGTTATACAACAGGTGTGGAAAGGCAGCAGTGAAGGAGAGAGGAGACCCAGCATACCACCTGTACAAACTGGGGATTCGGCCCCGCAGGAGTTCAGACGTTGAAACATCTGGAAGTTGTATGAGCTCATAAGCTCAAACTGAACCAAAAGTACATTGATCATTACCCGTAAATCAACAGATCCCTTTGGAGGATCTGATGAAAGCCAAGGACCTGCTGGCCAAAGCCCTATAACCTCTCAATTACGCAGGGCTCACAGACACCATCCCACGTCTGTCAATCCCTCAGTTCCAATTTCCGGCAAGCTAGCACGGGCGTCAGACACATCAGTAGAAATGTGCTCACTGCTCAAAACTCATACAGATATGAACTGAGTAGGTCTCACCTCTGGGTGCTGTACTAGGTACCGTGGAGGCACTGCACCCAGCAAAGAGTGGAGATGGGGTTGGGGATGAGTGGTTGGGAAGAAACAGGTATGATGTCCCAACAGTGGTGGGAGCTGTGAGCCATGCTGGGTGGTCAAAGCTTAAAGAATGCAGATACAGGACTGCAGAAATAAAGTGTGCCTTTCATGTTTAAGGAACTGTTAAATATGATTAGAAGAAATGATGGGATTTTGATTTTATTTCCTGGGTTACTCTAAAAGGCAAGAGACTAGGGCAACGTGGGTTTCAGGCCCTAGGCGGCAGCTTTAGCTCATGCCAGCACGCGTTCTTCCAGCCAGCGTCGAGGACCCTCAGCCTGGGCTCTGCCCCCGAAAGCGCACGTTTGACGAAGGGCCCTCCTACCGGAAGGTGTCGAGGCTTGACTACCTTCCCTGCCGCACAGCTCTGAGCCTGTCATAGACACACACACGCCCTGCTGCGTGTGTGCGCTCCAATGCCGAGCGCAATGCCAGGCCCGCCAGTCTGCACGGTGAATCCTTGAATGTGTGAATCGTGCGCTCCTCTGTCTGCCTCCTCCAGTGAATGACCCACAGAATTAGAGGGTGTGTGGTTTCCTTCATTCAACAAATGGAGGAAAATAGGATCCAGCTCCTTGGGTGACCAACTCCCCTTGCCTTCCCTGACGCCTGGGACATCATTGCCCATTTCCTTTCCCCAAATCCTGCCCACACCTGTTTTACCTGAAGCCCTTTCTCCAGCACAGAGGCATCAGCCACGTGCCACCGTCCATGTGTCAACTTTCAGTCCTGCGGGGCCTCCTGTCCATAAAGTCAGCAAATATCCTCTCGTCACCAAGCAGGTGGGTAAAGAAGAAGACCCACTGATAGAAAAGGGCTGAAAATCAGGCATTCTGCATCCCCGCGCCCTCTCCCTGTTGCTGAAGCAGACGCACCACGTCTTCTTCCAATACTGAAGCGATTTGCTGAAATGAAAATGTACGCTGCGCCCCCTTCTCCCAGCTGCAGAGGAAGTCGGGGTGGACCCTCTCAGACTCAGGGGAGACATGCTTTGAGGGAAGAAGAAACAAAGTGGATCAAGATGAACATAATGGAAAGGTCTGGAATGTTAGCTCTGTCTGCCCTGGATTGGCCAAGGTTGTTGAACTTTCTTCTGAGGCCATATGAGTTCAAGGGTGACTTCTGGGGTGACAGGATGAAGTGCCCCCCTAAGGAGAAAGCAGCCGTGGAACGGTGGCTTACAGCGCCCAGGCCCCCGCGGCTGCGGAGTGGGAGGAGGGGGCCTGGCTCTGGGTGGACGTGCAAATGCCAGTTCGGGCGCCGGCCAGTTAGGCAGCCTCGGGCTGTCGGGGTACGCTCGGTTCCATATGGCACAGGAGCTGACTGGTGGCCCCGAATGTCGTCCGTGGATGGGTCTGGTTTCACCCCACGGGCAGAGGAGGAGGCTGGAGGACGTGCTCTGAGCTGGGTCGGCGTCTTCACTGTCGCTCTGGCTGCTGGAGAGACATCGCCAAAGGGAGGGCAGGGCTTGCTTCATGGAGAGC